>NW_008752330.1:72862-98556 GCF_000715545.1 Opisthorchis viverrini
TTCTGGCTAACGTTATTTACGTGGCTACTACAGCGTACCTGCTCTAAGGAAGAGCCCGAAGATCTACTGAGGCGTTTATCAGGTTCAAGCATGTTCTCAAAAATCAATCTAAAGAATGCCTATCTTCAAATACACCAATAAGCGGGTCCTAAAGTAGTCTTACATGATCGACACACTTTTTGAGCTATTCCGATACAATTTGCTTTTCTATTGTCTGAATGATTCACCAGCTATATTTCGACAAATTACGAGATACTATTGCAAAGATTTGGCCGGGTGTTAAGAGGTATCAGGATAATATGACATAGAGCACGCCTCTGCTAACGCTACTCGTGTTTCGCGTCTGTCGTCTATAGTGAAGCAATTTTCTGTGTGCAATGTAGCTATTCATCTTGATAAATGCACTTTTGTTGTTTTATCATTTTCATGCCGTGGTTACACTTTGGTTAGCAGCGGTATCAAACCCGATACAAACCGTCTATCTCCTTCAGTACATTTGCGAACGCCAACCAATCTGTAAGAACTGCGTTCAGTCCTAAGAGCACTTGTGTATTGCTCCCGTTTCATTCTGAATTTCGCCTAACATGCAAGTTGTCTGTTTGATGTTACAACTTCCAATTTTCAACTTTCTTGGTCCTCCTCCCACGAGAAGACGTTGTATTCATCGATCCATCAGCTTCAATCTTCAGCTGTTTGAAACTATTTTCCGCCAAACCCTATTCTGTCATCATTGAGTGGAAGCAATCTTTGAACAGTGTGGTAGATCTGTGATTTGCATTTCAAAAGCCGAACGTGGTTATTCTCAGACTCAACGAGAAGCACTTGCTGTATACTGGGCTGTCAAACGACTCCATAAATATCTTTTTCGGATTCAACTTTACCATCGCTACTGATCATGAGACTTTGAAGTTCTTGTATCATCCAACGAAGTCTCTGGCGAAGTCATCTGCCGCTATGGTGCAACAGTGAATCACTGCACTGATTTCGTACACCTACAGGATTGTTCGTCGTAGTGCAAAAATGATTCTCGGTGCAGATGTCTTGTCGAGAGTTCCGTCTGGCGACTCTAGTTCAAACAATTTAGATTGTTGATTCATTCACCCATTACAAATCGAACGAGATAGCCTTGTTGACATACTAAAATGCGTTTTATTTCTATTTGTTCTGCACTGCGATGTGGCTGGATGAAACAAGAGCGACTTCCGTATCCCAAGGTTCACTGTCGCCACGAAGGTTTGTGGAGCTTTGAGGATAACGTTATCATTCATCCGACTTAGCAGCGGTTGTACTGGCAGATTCACCCTCTGGTCATCTGGGTGTTGAATAAATGTAATGATTTACACACCTGTCATGCCGGTGGCCGAAACCGGATTCCGACGTGAAATGTACTGCTCGGTATTGTGTTACATGCGCACATAAGCTTCAATACAAGTCTTTACAGTCGTACCGTGGCCCGTTACTTGTTGAATATTTTACCGGGATCGCGCCGACTACGGCGGTCCATTTTTCGGTGAAAACTATGCTTCAGTTGCTATCAACTCATATTCACGTTGGCCGGAATTTTTTCTATCTACTTCTACAGGTGCCGAATTTATGCAGCAAGCATTGAGGAAAATATTCAGCCATCAATGTTTCGGTCACTGACAACGCCACACACTTCACTGCAAAATTCCCCGAGGTTTGGTTAATGGTCTTGGATATCGACATCAATTTACTGTTCCACGACATCCCCAGTCGAATGGGCCTGCTGAGAATTTCGTCCGAACTTTGTGATCTGCAATTCTTCTCCTGTGGGATTGAACCATGGAATTGATAGCAACCCAATGCAATGCAATACAGGAAAACGAAGAAGATGCTACATATTTCAACGGTAGTGATTTACGATCAGATATAGGTATAGGTATATTTTCACCAAATAACAAACGTATCGTCACCATTCTTGATCATTTTTCGCCGGGGACACGGTGAACAGCCTGAGGTCAATATCAGAGGTCGGTCTGTTGAAGGCACTCATGCTGTTTCAAATACAAATGATTGCCTCGTAGCTTATATTCTGGTGCCCGAACAAAGCGTTATATTCGAAAATCACAACACGTGTAAAGAACTTGAATTTTCCATTCCGCCAAACCACTGAAATATGGACATCCACACACGCATTCAAGGCCTGGGGGTGCGATGAAAGCGATTTATACTCTATTCACTGCTCTATTTATTTTTCTCTTGTTTCAACAGTCGAAGTGATGTATATATATATATATATATACACGCCAATTCGAATACATACGTAATAATTGTTACGCTGTGCTGTATTCTGGATTTCTAGTTCGTCTGGTTATACCGATATACCTGCGGGAGTTGTTTATCACACCGCTCCCATAGATGAGTTCACAGCAAGTTCGCGTTACTTGTCAAAGCGCGACCCCTGAAGCCCGTACCAGACTTATTTGTGCTCAAGATCTAACACTCCTTCCGTCCTCCCCGGTAATCGGTCTCTCCATTGTGCTGATTTCTATACTATACTACCCATTTTTTGTTTCCAAAATTTCCACTCTGGAGTAAATGAATAAGATATATTTGGCTCGGAATCGGTCCCGTCCCACGCGCATGAACACCGACCGGTTGATGAATCCAATACAACAACATCAGGTTGACAAGGTGGAAAGAGAACAACTGCCAAACCAGACAATTCCAAAAGACTGGTTACCAGTCTGATTGCTGCGCAAATTAGGGCCTTTACAAGGACCTCATCTAAATATCCCATGAAGTTTCATAGGGTTGACAAGGTGGAAAGAGAACAACTGCCAAACCAGACAACTCCAAGAGACTCGTTACTAGTCTGATTGCTGCACAAATTGGGGCCTTTCCAAGGACCCCATCTAAATATCCCATGAATTTTCATAGGGCTGTATGTGAACATATTCAAAGTCGATGTGGCTAAGTTTGATGATGCGAACCCAGCACTGATTGAGTGACCACGAGAAACGCTGAAATTTGAGCAGTGCGTTTGAGTAGACAGACGACACAAAACTGTTCTGCCTGTGTCGGCCGAATGGCCCATTTTTGTTCGTCATGTGCACCTATCATGCACTAGTACGTCAGATATGTGGAGGTGTCTTGATGAGTCCACAAGGCCTGAGAATCCCGATGGTTTTACCTAACTGCTTTCGGTTATTACCGAACGATCTTTGACGGCTAGCTTGATGGAAAAATACTCACGCTTACTGACGATGGGAAACTCGACACGGATTAGCTGGAATTCTGTTTATTTTGGCAGAATCAAAGAACACGATATGTGCCCTTTAGCAACAGGTATTGTGTACAGATTCTATGAGGGTTTCAGCTTTGTATCCGGGTTTGCACAACTCCATTAGATGAGCTGTGCGCTGGGCCAACTCTGGGAGCTGAAGAATGAGAGAGATGATAACAGAATCTCAGCCGGGAAATCAGCCCAGGCATGCAAACGAAATAGTCAGCAAGCATACTACGGACCGAGGACCAGGCATGTCCCACACAGGTTCGCATCAATCCCTGACAATGCTTCCAATGAAACAGGAATATGTGTTCCCACAAGTTTCACTCCAGCATACACAACAGAGTTCAGCATTCCCGAGAAAATGCTCCAAATATGATGCTAAATAGTGGGAAAGATTGTCAGTGAGGCACACCGAAGTTCTAGAGGATACTGGGCCGGAGATTAGGAAAAAGTTACGAGAGATGTTGGCGACTATCCGCATATCTGAATTTCGGACCAAGGGAAGCGTCTTGATGTAAACTGCCTAGCTGCTAGCAGAGAACACGCGAATTTTTGCACCTACGTAGCAGCTGAATAAAAATTTGAGAAATCTTCGAAACACAGTACGTCATCAGTTAGACGCATTTCGAATTGGACAGATTTTGACAAATGCTCCAGCTTGCACACAAATTTGGTTTTGATAGGGGACACACGTGAACCACCAATGATGGTTTCCTTCAAATAAATGATCATCTAGAACACAAGGCTGATGGGATCTCAGGAAGTGCGCCTACCTGTGAGCCCCAAGGAAAGCGAAGCTGGTCGTGAGCTGTTCAGAAAATTCAGGAGTCTTTTCAGTACTCCTATTTGTGCTACTAATCCCGCTGTGGTGATAATGAAGTATTTGAACCAACGACGAACGTCCATGATAAGATAGGACTCTGGTTACAACAGCTGTCCACCGTGAATGTGGAAAATGTAGAGAAACCGATCGAGACGGTTTTAGGAATTTTAAAATCAGTCAGGCAACACGGCTTGTTGATAATCCACCGAAGTTATATAAGTTGGTCCACCGGATAGGGGAGAATCTGGGGTCTATTCGTTTGGCTATCCTCCGCCATTAGATCAAATTGTATGAAAGCAGAAGCACCAGTAGTAGGCCTGCGCGTTTCATTGGACTTCCTCTGTACAAATTGGTTTTTTTTGGCTTTCGAAAATATTGGACGACTCCTGGAATCAACAATGGTATGATATGCTTTTCGAAAAGATGTAACACTGATGAAGTGTTTTGCGTGTTTGTCCTTGATGAATTCCAAATGGTGAAATTACTAGCAGAGTTTTCCTCTCCGGAAATCAGTGTAGAAGAGCAGAATATCGGTAGTCCAGAGGGTCGAGCCCGAGTAAGTAATAGCTGGACCTCCGTCGCAAATTACCTGCAGGTAGAATCGAACGAGCTTTGTACAAAAAGGACTGGTCTCGTTGATTGAAAATCGGGATGTAAACAATCCTATAAATAATAAGCATAGGTTAAGTCAACAGACATTTGGAGGTGGCTGTCAAAACTTTGAAACCACGATACACACTCAAAGTCAGACGGAGGTATTCATATGAACTGTTCCGAGTTCGTTAGTCATGGGCATCATCTTGGGCTTGTTTTTCTACAGTTTACCGCAACAATTGTTCCAGCTTTCTGTTGGTTGGACATTGATTTTTCGGTAAATGTTTCTCGAAATTGTGCGTCTTTGAATAACAAACCTCCCTGACAATGCTTCCAATGAAACAGGAATATGTGTTCCCACAAGTTTCACTCCAGCATACACAACAGAGTTCAGCATTCCCGAGAAAATGCTCCAAATATGATGCTAAATAGTGGGAAAGATTGTCAGTGAGGCACACCGAAGTTCTAGAGGATACTGGGCCGGAGATTAGGAAAAAGTTACGAGAGATGTTGGCGACTATCCGCATATCTGAATTTCGGACCAAGGGAAGCGTCTTGATGTAAACTGCCTAGCTGCTAGCAGAGAACACGCGAGTTTTTGCACCTACGTAACAGCTGAATAAAAATTTGAGAAATCTTCGAAACACAGTACGTCATCAGTTAGACGCATTTCGAATTGGACAGATTTTGACAAATGCTCCAGCTTGCACACAAATTTGGTTTTGATAGGGGACACACGTGAACCACCAATGATGGTTTCCTTCAAATAAATGATCATCTAGAACACAAGGCTGATGGGATCTCAGGAAGTGCGCCTACCTGTGAGCCCCAAGGAAAGCGAAGCTGGTCGTGAGCTGTTCAGAAAATTCAGGAGTCTTTTCAGTACTCCTATTTGTGCTACTAATCCCGCTGTGGTGATAATGAAGTATTTGAACCAACGACGAACGTCCATGATAAGATAGGACTCTGGTTACAACAGCTGTCCACCGTGAATGTGGAAAATGTAGAGAAACCGATCGAGACGGTTTTAGGAATTTTAAAATCAGTCAGGCAACACGGCTTGTTGATAATCCACCGAAGTTATATAAGTTGGTCCACCGGATAGGGGAGAATCTGGGGTCTATTCGTTTGGCTATCCTCCGCCATTAGATCAAATTGTATGAAAGCAGAAGCACCAGTAGTAGGCCTGCGCGTTTCATTGGACTTCCTCTGTACAAATTGGTTTTTTTTGGCTTTCGAAAATATTGGACGACTCCTGGAATCAACAATGGTATGATATGCTTTTCGAAAAGATGTAACACTGATGAAGTGTTTTGCGTGTTTGTCCTTGATGAATTCCAAATGGTGAAATTACTAGCAGAGTTTTCCTCTCCGGAAATCAGTGTAGAAGAGCAGAATATCGGTAGTCCAGAGGGTCGAGCCCGAGTAAGTAATAGCTGGACCTCCGTCGCAAATTACCTGCAGGTAGAATCGAACGAGTTTTGTACAAAAAGGACTGGTCTCGTTGATTGAAAAGCTGGATGTAAACAATCCTATAAATAATAAGCATAGGTTAAGTCAACAGACATTTGGAGGTGGCTGTCAAAACTTTGAAACCACGATACACACTCAAAGTCAGACGGAGGTATTCATATGAACTGTTCCGAGTTCGTTAGTCATGGGCATCATCTTGGGCTTGTTTTTCTACAGTTTACCGCAACAATTGTTCCAGCTTTCTGTTGGTTGGACATTGATTTTTCGGTAAATGTTTCTCGAAATTGTGCGTCTTTGAATAACAAACCTGAGCATTGCAGCTAGATTTGCTGGCCAGATCATGCTTCATTATATCCCTTAGCAGTTTGAACGCAGGAGCCCTTCACAAACAAGCAAACCATTATTAACGACTGGCCTGTGTCACTTTCAACAACAGTCTATCAAATGTTTGTGGTGGTTGTGTTATGATGGTTAGAACTCAGTCATAAATGGGTTCAAACTGAACTAAATTCAGCTAAACTAAAGATAAATTGAACCGAACTGAACTGAACTAAACTGAACTGAACTGAACTGAAATGAAATGAACTGAACTGAACTGAACACAACTGAACTGAACTGAACCAATTTATCCCCATCACTTTCCACCTTCCATCAGTCGTCTTAGTGATAACGGGATATGAAGGAAAAAAGCTTACAAAATGTTGAACCAGTGAACACCATGTTGCGGCCACAACGTCTAATTTCAGGAAACGAACGAAGGTGCTAGTGATGTGAGTACCCCATTTGCCTCGAAACTTAATTTGCTGGACGTTTAACTAAGAGTAATCTTGAGACTGAGGCTTGCCTTACGTGACGCCGTTGGTGAATGCATTGGCCAGTAATGAATGCATCGCGAGGTCAACTTGCCTGCTGACTTGTGAAGCAGTGCGTCCGGAATTGACCGGATACTGCCTGGAAGCAAATGGGCTCATCCCTCTTGGGCAAACCCTTTACCGTTGGCTTATGGTGGGTTGTAACATCTATGACGATCTCGCGAAACGTTTCTTTGACAATGTGGCCCAGCTGAAAGAAGTGAGAACAATGGTTGTGTGAGCTTGTGGTTAGTTCATCTAACGGAACCACGTTTTACTTTGGGTGGCTTTAAGAAACGGGCGGTAAAACATTTGGCTGATGATCGGTTGTTTCCTTAAATGCATCCGCACCTCCATTCTTACCTTAAGTAAACTTTCAACCTACTTTCAGCTATTTTTCTGAGAACAATCGGATAAGGAAAAAGAAAATACGAACCTGAAGTTTACGGTGCAGCCTTCGCCAAGCGGCTACAT
Organism: Opisthorchis viverrini; assembly: GCF_000715545.1. Taxonomy (NCBI): domain Eukaryota; kingdom Metazoa; phylum Platyhelminthes; class Trematoda; order Opisthorchiida; family Opisthorchiidae; genus Opisthorchis; species Opisthorchis viverrini. The sequence continues at coordinate 80,331 of NW_008752330.1, forward strand.
GTTCCTCCTCGGTTTCGGCCTCCATTACGCGTCGAGACATTGAGAACAAATGCGCCCGGCAAAAGGGTTTCTATCTACAGAATTCGACTGGAACCAAGAAAACAATTGAACAACAATTATTGTTAACAGGAGCTCTGTCAGAGCTGATTGGAAGAGTTGTCTTAATAGACTACACGGTACTAAAAAGAAACTACACAAAATCATTCGGTTGCCATGGTAACGCGATTTACTGACGAAATTTATTCACCTGTACATCACTGAACTTTTCATGGATTTTCCTAAATATCCGAAACTGGGCGTTAATTCACATGTGTGGTTTTATGTCGTGAACAAATTCAACCAAACTCGTAAATGAAACAACGATCCCATTGCAGAATTAGCCAGCAACTTGAGTTTAGCTGGTGACAATTTTTATGCTCTTTTCATTGTCAGGGGTAAACACCCCGGTTAAGTCGGAGGGTGTTACATGAAATCCACGAATAATTTCAACCGGTTAAACGCTAGTCTGTTGGACCGATAGGCTTTAAACATGAGGTCGAATATCACTGACCATGCTACAGGCAATCATCAGACGGTAAATGTGTTCGATCTACGATTTGCTCGCTCCGCTGTGTCCATGCTGACTAACCTCTATTAATCTAAATGCGTGGCTATCTATCTTTTTGTGTGTGTCTATGTCTGCTGTCAATCAGTTTGTCAATTAGTCTGTCTAATTGACTGTTTATCTATCTATTTATTTATTATTCTATCTATCTATCTATCTATCTGCCTATTTATCTATCTATCTATCTATCTATCTATCTATCTATCTATCTATCTATCTATCTATCTATCTATCTATCTATCTATCTATCTATCTATCTATCTATCTATCTATCTATCTATCTATCTATCTATCTATCTATCTATCTATCTATCTATCTATCTATCTATCTATCTATCTATCTATCTATCTATCTATCTATCTATCTATCTATCTATCTATCTATCTATCTATCTATCTATCTATCTATCTATCTATCTATCTATCTATCTATCTATCTATCTATCTATCTATCTATCTATCTATCTATCTATCTATCTATCTATCTATCTATCTATCTATCTATCTATCTATCTATCTATCTATCTATCTATCTATCTATCTATCTATCTATCTATCTATCTATCTATCTATCTATCTATCTATCTATCTATCTATCTATCTATCTATCTATCTATCTATCTATCTATCTATGTAACTATCTATCTATCTAACCATCCATTGCGCTTGAAATGACCAGGGAACTTTCCAACTGGGGGATTTCCCATCGTCGGAAACGAACAAGAAACAGACACTTATCAGTTCATACTTAACCGAGATAGCATCGTATTTCTTACGATCAATAAGCGGCTCATCATGCGACCATAGATTCACACTTTAATACTCACATCATTTGGCCACCTATTGACTGGCTCCACGAGTGTCAAATTTTCAGATGGAAGTTTCAGTCATCGTGTAAAACTATTCTTCCTCTGAGCTACTTATAAAGGGTAGTTTTGAATTCCTTTTGTACCGTAGCTCACAAACATATGAATCTTAGAGCATCCAAAGCCATTACTTGGTTATCCGAAAAGTGACACTGGCTAGCCTTGGACATCTAGGTGCCTGGACTGGCAATCTTGCTGAAATTTGACTGCGGAACCTGAAGTTCATAATCAAGTATTTTCACCCGTGACGGCCAACATTCACAGGTGACGAAATACAACCGTCATCTTGATAAATACACTCATTTTCATAACAGTTTGACTTTTCACAAGTGACCCAACTGAATCTCTCCGTGAAGTTTTATGAATCACCATGTCACCGTATTTCATCACGTGACTTAACAACGTCCTCCTCTTAACCGCCGTGTATTGTTCCTCTAGTGTACGCTTTTTGATGTCGTTCTGCGCGCGGATGAGAGATGATGACGAAGGAAAGCTAAGTGAAGCAGACAGATCAGCTTACGCAACTTTAAGGGGATCTAGTGTAGGCAAAATCGTGAAACCACCACCAGAGTTAAGACAACTGAGGTATTGAACTACTGGTCAACTAGTGAGCACTCCGCTGTTCCTGTGTAACATACATGCACATACAACACACCTTCTGATCCCCATCATCATCCTCCGAATCATCGTCATCGTCATCATCGTCATCATCATCGAGAGCAACAACAGAGGAAAATACTGATGATTCACTGCAGTACAAGTATAAAATTATGTGCAGTGGAAAATCAATGGATGATGGAACGGGAAGGAAATCCTAGGGCTAGCCTACGGCATACATCGAGATTCCCAACACATTCGAGACACAGTCAGACAATCCGGATAGAAATTGATAGCATGAACGCCACTGAGATATTGGTTCATTTCGACTGATGTAATGAGACGAAGGCGTTCAGGAGAGCCACCAGCATCATCATCATCGTTATCATACTCAGCATCGTTATCACCATCAACGTCATCACTGTCAACATCCGTATTCAACATTGTCGCCGACCTGCGTACCATCAAAATCCATTTAAAACCATATTCGTAAGAAAGGAATCAAAACGGATCGTGAAAATACTTGATGCTGCCATTCCGTTGCACCTACAACTCCAGGCAATTACTCAGTCGGACTGAACCGAAAATGATAACAAGAACTACAATAACATCGATTCAAGGCCGTGATTTGCTGCTTCTCTAACCAATCACGGTGGAAATCAGGCGGTCTCCATCATAGAGGGCGAATCACACCGATAGCACCCATACTTTCATATCCCTCTGCAAGAGCAAAGGCGAATCCGATTGGAAGGATAGTGAGAAATTTCGGACATACAACAAATGGTTTGATTAATTTGGGGCAATCAGACGGCCGTGGTTGCCGATTTGCCATAAATCCTCTTCATGTTTGAAAACAAAAAATAAATTGTTTATAGAATCAACTGGACTACCACGGGCTGCTGAATATTACCGGACTTCCCATCCACAACTGACAGGCTTATCTGTAACATACTTATCTGTAACGTATTGCGAATCTAGAAGCCAGATAAACGAGCATTCCTTCGCTAGACAAACATCGATTTCCTTGTGAAAACAAAAACATAGCACAGGAATCTTCATTATTCTAGGCTGAAGTTATCGCGTAGACTGCAAGTTTAGGGGTTCAGACAACAGAACAGATAGTATGGGTCAATATTGAAGATGTATGAGATAGGTGAATTATCGACGACCGGACCGTGTGAAACACAGAAACAATGAAGTTGCAAAAGGTTTAGAACTAACACACAACTCAGAAGGTCGCTGACATTTCATTGACAGAACGGAGTTGTTTTCGTGCTTCGCGCGGCTAATCAGGCATGCACAGTCCTTGATCACCTCTACAACTTAATCAAGACTTAAACCCAGACTGGGCGGAAATTGCCAAACACTCTCATGAATGAGACATTTATCTGGGTGCCTTTGGAACAGCGAGTGAAAATCAAATAAGTGTGTGAATGTATAATCAGTTTTTCACCATAACCCCCGCTGAAAATTGACCACTGACGAGAACGGTCAGAGTTCGTGACGCCGCAATTACTACACCTCCTTGCGTAGAGTCATGGGCTACATCCATACAAAGATCGCGAAGTGAGCAAACATGATCCAAGCTTGGAACTTCGTTCTGTTTTAACGGTCAACGCCGATTTTAAAGAATATATATGGTTGACACTGTGAATGCCATTTCACAAGATCCATTCAAGAGTCACAGGAACTATACGCTCCTTAATTCCCATTTTTGAAGGAAGAACATCACGAAACATAGAGCCAGATTTGCAGGCCTCCACGTACAGCACCAATTTATTGAACATTTTTTGAGTGTATGTAGGCGAGGGTATCGCACAAATCCGTGGTATACAGCTGTCGCAAGACAAGGAGAAAAATTCTCGTGAGCTCAAGATGAGTCACTCGATGAGTCAGTCACCGGTGATGTGGATTCCTTGGTTGAAGAATAAGCCACGTTATGTCCTGATATAGTGCGGATAAATCAGGCTGTCGGTTGGTCGCTCGTGGACGAACGGTTACACGTTGCACCTATCAAGCGCACCACTGATTATTCCACACAAGAATGGAACAGTTTTACTGCGCTTTTCAATATTTCATTACAGACTGAGGTCTCACACAGAAATACAAATACATTTTCGTACTACTAAAGATTCGCGCCGTCCATCTTAAAGCAAACTTTTGTGTGTTGTCCTGTCAGGAAGAATTCGGCTGGCGCATTCTTCGAATCATCCGCGCCTCACTAGTGACCGTTTGCGTCCAGCTTCTTTGTTTGTGGTATTTACGTTTGCTCAGCAGTATGAATGGATCGACCACAAAATCTATGTGAGGGTGTAATTTAAAGCGCCTTGTCGAGACCTAAAAAACTTGAATTCCTGGAGATGTCACTCTTGAGATTGACGTTCAAACACCGTAGCCTGTTTTCCACTTTTCGGTTGATGTGTAGAACAGCTTAACTATGAACTCCCTATTAGAAAGGACTACCGATGTCATTGCACCAACATGTTGACATAAGCCCTTTCAATCCGTCCACTATTTAGTTTCCGATTAAGAAATCGCGTGTTAAAACCGTGGTTACCACAATTAACTTAACTTACATGTTCGACTAGGAAGGCAATATGGAAAATCCCAACATGGCCAGAGTAGAAGGTGACCACGATGTCATCAGGGCCGCCGTTCGTGGACAGAAAGTTTAAGGCGGTCTTGAAGGATAACTCATTGGTTGGCGCTTTCGTGCATAGGATAGCACAACAAAAACCCGCGGTAATGGAAGGATGGCGAACACGTTGTTCGGAATATTGTTTTTTGCACACTGCTGGATATAATCAGTAGCTAAAGTGACTGCCAATAGTCGATTATTTGCATGGCCACGTGAATACGGGGATAAACGTTCAATTCTTTGGATGTCTTTTGGTGAATTCTTGTATCACGGGATGTAGTAGGTCATATGGTTTTGAATGCAGGAAGGTGGTTGGAAGCAGTCACCCATTTTGGCTAGTTTTATCATCTTGCCGTCAGATCGGTCACACTGAACTCTTTCGAAAAGCCGCTCTTGTTAGCCTGATTACATCTGTTTGGTTAAATAACTACGCAATTAATACACTACTGTGGAAAATTGGTATGACCAAGGGGAGGCAATCCTACACGGATATCCCGGAAGACATATGTTATTATTAAAAAATGATCTGGAAATTAGCTGATTGTGATGTCCCGGGATATCACAGGATATTTCCTCGGAGAAAGCTAGTCGGGCACTGTTGGTCCTCGTGCACTTTTGTTGGTTCTTTTGGGAAGAACGCTGGCCTACTGAATAGCCAAGAGAAGAAATTCTTGGGCTGCTTGAGAGTTCTATATGACCAGTGTTATGAATAGTCTTCGTTCACATAGATTGATCATTCTGTAATATAGTAAAACTGATTAATCTGCCCTGCGGTTTGTATTGTGTTTTGATCCGCATGTCATTTTACTTGCATTTTGTGCTGCACGAAGAACTGATGCAGGAATTCACTTGATTGCTGCGCACGGGAACACGGGCTTACTTTTTCAAATTAGTCAATCACCACACCGTTGTAGACATTTTAGTGCTCGTAGTGATGGAAAAATTTCCCTTTAAAAGGATTTCTGGAATAAAAGAATGAAAAGTGGCACTGGGTTTTTTGAGAGCATTTAACATATGGGTGGAATGGGAAAAATGAGAGGTTCATAAATGCTGCTAGAAGTTGTTTACCGGGCTTCTTTCTGTCACCTATTCGATTGGGTGTGACCAATAATCCTGTAAGCAGAAATAAATCACGACACATTTGTACTAAAGCATCTATATACCAATGTGATTACGTTCAGTCTACTGACAAATCAAACGAGTAAATATCGTCCTCATCATCAACATGCTGCTCATCATCATTACCATCATCATCATCATGGTATCGTCATCCGCGTCAACATCAGCGGCGACAACAGCACTGAAATGACATCTAGATATCAATGAGATTCATTTCAGACTACTCAAACGAGCATTCAAACGAGTACATATCATCATCAACATCACCATCATCATCATCAAAAATTCATCAAAAATATTGTCCAGCGGGTTACAATCGTCTCTGGCGCTACCTGACTGGGAAGTCTTGACAAGCGGGCCAATCGATCGTCACAACCAGGACAGTTACTGGGTCGTCGTATCGATGATGTGTCTGGCATACTAATCACATCGCTCAAGTGAGAACACGTTCACCCGTTCAGACGTGAGAATTCAGATGCGTCCAACGTGCGCTGGTGGAATAGTGGTAACACGTTCGCCTCGCATGTCAGGTGTCCGGAGTTCAAACCCCGGCACGGCCATTGGATATGCACTGCTGATGAGCTCTAACAAGAGCGAAACTCGAGTCCAGTGCTTCCCCCCCTTTGGTGTGGATTCACATGAATAATTGCGCCAGGACAGGAGGACGACTGTTCAAAACGAGAGTGATGTGAGACTGAACAATAAACCTCCCGCAAAAACCACCATATGCATCAACAAAGTTGTCCAGCGGGTTACAAGCGTCTGTGGCGCTACCTGACTGGGAAGTCCTGACAAGCGGGCCAATCGATCGTCACAACCAGGACAGTTACTGGGTCGTCGTATCGATGATGTGTCGGGCATACTAATCACATCGCTCAAGTGAGAACACGTTCACCCGTTCAGACGTGAGAATTCAGATCCGGCCAACGTGCGCTGGTGGAACAGTGGTAACACGTTCGCCTCGAATGTCCGGAGTCTGGAGTAGAAACCCCGGCACGGCCATTGGATATTCACTGCTGGTGAGCTCTAACATGTGCGAAACTCGAGTCCGGTGCTTCCTCAGATATGGTGTGGATTCACATGAGTAATTGCGCCAGGACAGGAGGACGACTTTTCAAAATGTGTGTTGTGAAAATGAACAATACACCTCCCTTAAATTTCATCACATGCATCAGCAAATAAGTCCTGCGGGTTACAAGCCTCTGTGGCGCTACCTGACTGGGAAGTCCTGACAATCGGGCCAATCGATCATCACAACCTGGACAGTGACAAGGTCGTCGTATCGAAGATGTGTCGGGCATACTAATCACATCGCTCAAGTGAGAACCCGTTCAACAATTCAGATATGGGATTTCAGATGCGTTCAATGTACACTGGTGGAATAGTGCTAAATCTTACCCTTGCATGTCAGATGTCTGGAGTATAAGGCCTGCACAGATAATAAATATGTCTTGTTGATGGGCAGTGATAATGTGGAATCAAAAATCCCGCGGATCTCCTTGCACTTTTTTATGGATACGCATGAATAAATGCGCCACTACAGGAGCACGACTGTCCGAATCGAGGGTGAATGTAAACAGAACAATACAGCTCCCGTTAAAACGATTATATTCATCAACAATGTTGCGTCTGTGGGGCTATCTGACTAGGAAGTCCTGACAAGCGGGCCACTCGATCGTCACAACCAGGACAGTTACTGGGTCGTCGTATGTGGCGGGTATACTAATAACATCGCTCAAGTGAGAACAAGTTCACTCGTTCAGACGTGAGAATTCAGATCCGGCCAACGTGCGCTGGTGGAATTGTGGTAACACGTTCGCCTGGCATGTCAGGTGTCTGGAGTGCAAACCTGGCACTGGAATTAAATATGCCTTGCTAATAATCAGTAACTGGTGCGGGTCTCAAGTCCCGTGCGTCGCCTTGTTCTTTGGTTTGGATTCACATGAACAAATGCCCCAGGACCTGAGGACGACTGTTCAAAACGATACTAATGTGAAACCTAATAATATACCTCCCGCAAAATCCATCATATTCACCAGCCCATATGTTCATTGGGCTAAAAGCGTCTGTGGCGCTACCTGACTGGGAATTCCTGTCAAGCGGGCCAATCGATCGTCACAACCAGGACAGTGACTCGGTTGTCGTATCGATGATGTTTCGGGCGCACTAATCACATCGCACAAGTGAGAACACGTTCACCCGTTCAGACGTGAGAATTCAGATGCGTCCAACGTGCGCTGGTGGAATAGTGGTAACACGTTCGCCTCGCATGTGAGGTGTCTGGAGTCCATACCCGGCACGGACATTAAATATGCCTTGCTAATTAGCGATCCTCAAGTCCCGTGCATCGCCTTGTTCTTTGGTTTGGATTCACATGAACAAATGCCCCAGGAACTGAGGACGACTGTTCAAAATGAGAGTGATGTTAAATTGAACAATAAACCTCCCGCAAATCCATCACAAATTTGCGGTTCATAAATTCTCCTGCTATTTATTTCCCGTGCTCATTTTCGAATAAATTTTCACACCTTTGTGTTATCGTTCTATCACACATTCGATTGAGTGTGACTGAGAATGTTTTGCGAAGGATGATTTCGGTTATCCTACAATGATCGCCGTAGAGTGCATAACACAAAAATAAAAATTTGTTGCGAAAATGTAATTCGTTTTGCTAACTGTAAATTCAGGTTTTATTCTCCTCTTCGAGTGACATACTCTTTGCTCCAATTCATCAGACAAGTGATTTCCTAAAGAATCTAGGTAGCAATGTGATTAAATTCAGTCTACCGACAACTCAACCGAGTACATATCATCCTCATCATTATCATCATCCTGCTCATAATCACCATCAGCACCATTATCATCCTGATCGTCTTCATCAACATCATCATTCTGATCATCATTCTGATCATCATCCTGATCATTATCATCATCGTCATCATGATAATCATCATCCTCATCTTGATCATCAACATCAGCGGCGACAACCGCACTAAAATAACATGTAGTTCTCAATGTGATATTTTTCAGACTACTCAAACGAGCATTCAAACGAGTATATATCATTATCATCATTGTCATCATCATGAACATCATCAGCATGTGTTACTTCCATCAGGGTTCTCTGGCGTCTACAGTCATGAAAACGCATCAATCAAAGGAATATCTGATATGACGGCAAAACAATGAGACGTGTTAAAGCCAAACAGCGAAGCTCGTTTCTACACCCCAGTTGCCACTACATACCGAAGATTGTGCGTGATATTTACTTGGGATTGTTTGCAATATCGTCGTATGCGAAGGTAATTATATTCTCCGGTCAAACATTGTTTTTACACACGACTTGATACGCGTGGAAAAAGTCCGCCTGAATGAAAACACAATGACATGGGAACTAAGGATAACAGGCAGATTGATGCATGGGACGCTAAAGAAGGACAGCAGAGTGTGCAGGATAATCCATATTTGGTGCATTATCAGTTCTTCAAACATCATTCGGATGAGTTATCCGAAGAACAGGAAGCATGAATCTACTCTGGAGGGAGGGCACTTTGAGGAAAAAAGTGCCCCATTCAGTCAAGTGTCCGAACAACGACCGGCTCACCGAATCTTTACAATCTTCGTATCCCTTGGCTTCGAAAATACATCTGAAACTGTCGTTCGCTTGTGTACTAGATAAAAAGTCACATTGTGGCGAAACTCAGTGGCACTAAATTATCACCCACTGAATCTTAGGAATGGATACACCCGCACCGAATATGTGTAACCTTTTCAATATGATTCCCATGTAGCCGGGCACATTTAATGGTTATTTCGACAAGAACGCTAGACTACTGGCTAGCCAAAAGCAGAAGGTATTAGTCTGCCTGAGAGTTCTCTATGACCAGTGATATGACTGGTGTTCGTTCAAGCGGATTGACCATCCTGTAATGTAGTAAAACTGATTAATCTGCCCTGCGGTTTGTATTGTGTTTTGATCCGCAGTGTCTCTTGATTTGCGTCTTGTGTTACACGGTGGACTGATGCAGGAAATTCCTTGAATGCTGCGCACCGGAACTCGGGCTTACTTTTTCAAATTAATCAATTACCACACGGTTGTTGAAACCTTAGTGCTCGTAGTGATGGAAAACTTTCCCTTTAAACGGATTACTGGATTTAAAGAATAGAAAACTGGCAGCGGATCTCTTGAGGGAATTTAACATGGAGGTCGAATAAGAAGAAATGAAAGGTTCATAAACGCTGCTGCAATTTGGTTCCCGTGCTTCTTTTCGATTAAATATTCACGAGGATAAGTGCACGCTCTGTCACACATTCGCTTGAGTGTGACTAATAATCATTTACGCAGAAATAATTTAGGTATGTTCCAATGATCCCCGTAGAGTGCACAACAAAGAAAATTAAAAATTTGGTGCAAAAACTAAATTCATTTAGGTAGCTGTACATTCTAAGAATATTCTCATCTTCGGCTTCATTTAAAATGTTTATGTAACTAGATTGTTTGCTTTCTATTTCTCCACCTCATCAGACAGGTGATGCACACTATGTACCAATGTGATTGCTTTCAGTCTACCGACAAACGGAACGAGGACATATTCTGCTCCTCATCAACATCCTGCTCGTCACCATCATCAACATCATCATCTTGATCGTCATCATCAACATGATCAACCTGATCATCATCATCATCATCCTGATCGTCATCATCGTCATCATCATCCACATCAGCGGCACTAAAATGACATCTAGATATCAATGAGATTCATTTCAGACTACTCAAACGAGCATTCAAACGAGTATATATCATTATCATCATTGTCATCATCATGAACATCATCAGCATGTGTTACTTCCATCAGGGTTCTCTGGCGTCTACAGTCATGAAAACGCATCAATCAAAGGAATATCTGATATGACGGCAAAACAATGAGACGTGTTAAAGCCAAACAGCGAAGCTCGTTTCTACACCCCAGTTGCCACTACATACCGAAGATTGTGCGTGATATTTACTTGGGATTGTTTGCAATATCGTCGTATGCGAAGGTAATTATATTCTCCGGTCAAACATTGTTTTTACACACGACTTGATACGCGTGGAAAAAGTCCGCCTGAATGAAAACACAATGACATGGGAACTAAGGATAACAGGCAGATTGATGCATGGGACGCTAAAGAAGGACAGCAGAGTGTGCAGGATAATCCATATTTGGTGCATTATCAGTTCTTCAAACATCATTCGGATGAGTTATCCGAAGAACAGGAAGCATGAATCTACTCTGGAGGGAGGGCACTTTGAGGAAAAAAGTGCCCCATTCAGTCAAGTGTCCGAACAACGACCGGCTCACCGAATCAATCTAATCTTCGTATCCCTTGGCTTCGAAAATACATCTGAAACTGTCGTTCGCTTGTGTACTAGATAAAAAGTCACATTGTGGCTCAGTGGCACAATGATAGACGAGCGGACGAACGAATTTGAACAAGATGGATGACCAAGATGTTTATTCCAATTACAGGCTACTTGACCTGACCACGTTGTATAGATTTAACCACCCATACGGCCTATCAATTGCGTTGATTTCGCCGCGACAGCCAACGTTGTTGGTTCGTCAGTGATTTTTGTTGAGATTTCTGAGACATGGTTTATACAGCAGGTTTTTCTAGGCTACGGTCCTGAACCTACAATGTCAGGTCAGATGATTAGTGGTAGATTGGAAACCATCAAATGTGTGTTTTATACAAAACCATACTTTCCATTCACAGGCCGTCATTTCACCTAACATAACGAATCATGAAACACTTATGGGCGATTATGTAGAATTTCGATTTACCTGAATCGCACTGTGCCCTCAGAAAAATCGGAGTTTAGTATGATCGGAGAATCGGCTCCACCCGAAACACATTGTTTTACGTCAGGTAAATACTGAAGAAAAGCAATACAGGTCACGAAATGTGTGTCCATTAGTGTGTTCATTATTTGAGACTTCTATCCATCCCCGTTTCGTGTGAAGTCTCACGGCACTGGAGAGAAATAATTCCGACAAAAGTAGGTGGGACACATCTGTTTGGGAGACCATTATTGCAAACTTATACTTTAAAAACCGTTTCTTCCGCGATTTCGGTGAACTTTTTAGCCTCAAACCAATAAAAAAAACCAACGGAAACTTCCTCGATGTCGGTAACTTTCCTAGGTGTTCAATCAGCGGCCAGGAAAACCCAGTTCTTTGATAGCTTGTTGTTGAATATGGATGACCAATTGTGGACAACGGAGGCTTCCAAACATCCAACGTGGACGATGCACAACAGGAACGCGAGAATATTCGAACGACGACGCATCATATCCCGGTATACTTGAATCTTCATGTGCCTAATGGGTCTGCGGTACAAAGTTTATCTTAATCGTGATACGATCAGCCATTTTGATCAGCTTGTTCAATGGCAGATCATTTTCTCAAACTTTGTTCAACAGTGCGTGCACTTATGTGATTTTTGGTCTTTCCTAGGACAAATGTGGATCACTTCGTTGAGCGCCTGTGCGTTTCAGACAGTACTGAGTAGCAAATTGTGTCTGCAAACTGGTTTCACGTAGCGGCTGGCTTGTGAAAACTTTGATCCAAGGGCGACAACAATGCGGGTTTTTGTGCTAAAAGGCCGTGGTGGAAATGTGTATTCGGCAAATTTTTTGGAAGTGGTGATCGACTGATACAAAACATATAAGCTGAAATTAGTGTTGATGCTCTAATAGTAGTCACTGTATTGATGAAAATATACTTTCGAATTCGGAAGGCTCACCTGAGCATGACAGCCTGTTTGGTCTGTGGGCGTCTGGAAGCGAAACGAATCGACGTCTTTGCAATAACAATTTGATTTTCACGGATTCGCGAAAACGTAAACCAGGACGAATCCACTGGCTCTTCCGCCGCCCCTGATGCTGCTGCTGGTTGCCTACTGCTTCTAGTTGGAATGGCAAGTCTAGATCGATGAATTCGACAAATATCTTGACGGTATGCTTAAGAGGTCTAGAGCAAACAGACTCTTATTTTTCAATATGACTGACCTACTTCACTCACATTAAGATTGAATGAACACTCGAGAAATCCGGTGTAACGATGACCGGATTCCTGAAACTTATTCGCGAAAGCCCTAAACCTACTGGGACTTTCAAACCACCCGAAGATCGCATTAGAGAAAGCACCGTTAAAGCCAGAAAAATCCGATTGCCGGTTGGACGCTGAGACAATCAACCAGCCAAGCAAAAACATACGATGATGTGTGTGCAGTCAACGCTGATCCGAAGGCCTCGGTTCAATTCAATTCAAGAGTGCGTGATGCGTTTTTTCTGTGTGTTCTTTATCTGTGAGTGATTTTCCAACAGGTAGGCGATGCGCCGAAGTCAGTTCCTCGAAATTTAACCCTCAACTATATACACTCAAGCACAGGGTTTAGTGATGGGATCACCAATATCCGCGATTTTGTCCGATATGTACGTGGGCCACTTTGAGCAGAAAGCTTTGAATGGATTCGAATGTTTGTCAAGTGTTTCCTGGCGTTACGCTGTTGTAATGAAACGGGTCGGGTCAGAAAATTCTTTCAATATCTCAACACTTTGGACCCTCGCATTAAGTTTAGCATGTCGTTAGAGTCCCTTTGGGTACAGAAAATTACCTTGACTGAATGACACACAAGAGGGGTGGAAATCAAAAAAATTCACCAGAAATCAGCAAAATATCGTTAGTTCATAGAGCCTTTTCGGTACCTAGGTGTCATGCAAACCGAAGGTTGCACGAGGCCTTGGATCCTGCCAGATTTTCCAAGCCTAGACAATGGACGACTAGAGGCGGAGGTCTTGGTGTTCGCTAGCTCGTCCGGCAGTAAACCAACCGCTCGTGACTCACTTAATGTCCCATCAGTGTCAACGAACTTCCAGTTGTCGTTGAATGAACGGACCATGAATCGGGTTGCAGCTGATCCTCTGTTTGTGAACATTCTGGATTCGTCCTAGCACACCAGATTTTTCATGGTGTCGGGCTTACTTTCCGAATGCTCTCAACTGTCCGTCAGGGCAGGGGAGCTGGAGATTACGGCGCTCACGGTTGAGAATATTCTATGATAATTTGCCCGATTGCCGTTTTGTTTGTCTGGGTCACTCACAATATCCGAAGCCTAGGTGAGCAATGTCAATCATTTTCTTACTTTAGATCAACCACCGATACTGCGCTTTTGACAGAGTGTGCAGTCCTCTTATCCCTTATTATATACAAGTGGTCGAGTGCGAGGATATTAGTTCCTGCCGTCACACGCGAGCGAACTGTTTCATCTGCGGGAAAACGGGACACATTCAACTTGTCTGTAAGTCCAAACAAGTGTGTCATTTAACTTCTGACCAAAATACTGACGTGATCTGTCATTCTTCCTTTGTGGGATTGGACCGTGGAATTGATGACAACCCACTGCAATAGAGGAAAAGTCCTGCGGCAAAACGAAGATGATGCTACATTTTTCAAGGGTAGTGATTTGCGACCAGATATAGTTATAGGTATATTTTCACCAAATGACAAACGTATGGTCACCATTCTTGACTTGAATGATCTCCTTTTCGCCGGCGACACGTTGAATGGGTTGAGGTCAGTATCAGAGATCAGTCTCTTATAGGCACCCATGCTTTTTCAAATACTAATGAGTGCTTCGTAGCTTATCTTATGGTGTCTTATGGTGTCTGAAGAACCTACGACCTGTAAAGAACTTGAATTTTCCATTCCGCGAAACCACTGAACTATAAATATCCACACACTCATTCAAGGCCTGGAGGTGTGATAAACATGAATTATACTCTATTTACTGCTCTATTTATTTTTCTTTTGTTTTATTATATAGTATGTATATAGTGTACGTATCATATATTTTATATGGTATAGTATATATAATATATAGTGTACCCAGTACATATGTATAAAATGTAGTGTATACGCCAATTCAAAGACTTACGTATTAATTTTTACGCCGTGCTGAATTCTGGATTTCGAGTTCGTTTGATTATACCGATATACATGCGGAACGTTTTTATCACATTCCCCGCCTAGATGAGATTAGGATTACTTGTCTAAGAGCGCCTTCTGGGCCCTTGAAGCCAGTACCAGCCTTCTGTGTTCCTAGTACTCTATGCAAACCCAACTTAATTTCCGCTACTCTCGCTAAACGCCTCCAGGTCCAAATTATATTCTTCTAAATTGGTTCCGTATAGGGGCTTTAGGATTCCCTCCAATCAGGTCTCATTTGCTCCGTTTGTGCACCCCTTCTCAATATCCTGAGTAAACGCCACATGTGTGGCCAATTTCTTGGGCTACAAAGTGTAGCTTGATGAAGTGAGGACACCCTTTGGCCCGATGCTTTGACCATCAAGCCACAAATGCATTGTTATGCTGAATTGGTCGAAAGGGAGCTGCAAAATAGGCCGCCAAGTTCTCTCACTCTCTTGGCTCCACAGTGTCACTGCAGTTGTTCCCCAAGGTTCTGTTCAATCCCCGCAATTTGTTCGTGACACTTGTCAATGAATTTCCGTGTTTCTCGTCAAAAGTGACACAACGATCTACAATTCCTAGTCAACGATGACGAATTTACTTTCCCATCATTAGTTATTTAATCCCATGTCTACAAATTTCGTGGGCGTCGGTAGACATTCAGTAATACCATCGCAAATGGTTCTACCTTGAGACGAAAACGTTCAGGAGAGCCATCAGCATCATCATCATCGTTATCACCATCATCAACCTCATCGCTGTCAACATCCGTATTCAACATTGACGCTTTCCTGCGTGCATTCAAAATCCATTTGAAGCCATATTCGATAGAAAGGGTTTAAAACGGATGGGGAATGGACTTGATGATGGCCAGCCACAGTCATTCCGATGCGCCTACAGCTCCAGGCAATTAATCAGATAATTATTTGGGCGATCTAACCCAAAAGGATATTGAGAACTACAATAACATCGATTCAAGGACATGATTTGAAACTTCTTTAACCACTGACGGTGGAAAACATGCGGTCTCCATCGTAGAGGGCGTATTACACCGATAGCACCCAGATATATTTTTAGGCTCTTTCATATCCCTCTGCAAGTTCAGAGGCGAATCTGATTAGGAGGATGGTGAGAAATATCGGACAGACAACAAATGGTTTGAATATTTTGGGGCCACCGGACGGCCGTGGTGGCTGAATTGCCATAAATCCTTTTCATGCTTGAAAACAAAAAATAAGGGGCTGTGAGAAGTAACTGGACTACCACCGGCTGCTGAATATTACCGGACAACCCAGTCACAACTGACAGGATTATCTGCTACAGTTCTGTTGAAGCTTACCTGTTGCGAAACTAGAAGCCAGGTGACCGAGTATTAGTTGGCGACACTTGCTAAAACCTACCTGTACCGAATCTGTAACCAAAATATGCGAGAAATCGTTCGCCAAACAAACATGGATTTTCGGGTCCTTCGCTGAGGTTGTCGCGTAGGCTGCAGTTTCAGGGGTTCAGACAACAGAAAAGATAGTATGGGTCAGTATCAAAGATGTGTGAAATAGTGAGCTAAATCATCGACCAACGGATTGCGTGACTCTCAGAAATAATGAAGCTGCAAGACGTCTAGAACAAACACACTACACAAAAGGATTACCGATGTCATTGCCCCACCATGTTTACGTGAGCCTTTTCAATCCGTTTACTATTTAGGTTCCGATTAGAAATCTGCATGCTAAAACCGTGGTCACCAAAATTAAATAAACCTACATATTCTTTTAGAAAGGCAATATAGTAAGTCTCACAATGGCCAGAGAAGAAGATGAACACGTTGTCATCAGGACCGCTGTTAGGGGGCAGAAAGTATAAAGTGATCTTGAAGGGGAGCGATTTATGGTAGCTCCGTTGTTTTTCAATGCATGATGATGGTTGGAAGCAGTTTTCTGCTTTAGCTAGCTTTATCAACTTGCCGTCGAAAAGACACTCTCGTTAGCATGATTACATCCGTTTAATGAAATATCTACATAATCTATACACTACTGAGGAAAAATATTATGACCAAGGTGGAGCGATCCTATATTTTTAACATGGATATCCAAAAAGCCACATGTTTTTATCTAAAACTGATCTATAAATGCTCAGTTTGTTGGTCGTTGATCAAGATGGTGTTCATCCGTTCTCTGCTCGTAGTGATCAGCTTGCAAATGTTTCATCACTAACCGAAGTGATATCATGAGTGGGTGGTTGGGTTGGAAGCTACTCCATACCATTCTGAAATATTGCGGCTGCGACTGGCTAATGGGAGCATACAATTCTCGGGGTCCAAAAGTCCATTTCGAAATGTACTGCATTTTGGCATGCATCCCCTGAGTTCAGCTGCTCTTTAGAGTAGTTTCTGTGTGAAGACCTTTTTGTTCGTAATCTGATAAATCGGCTACCGATTTCTGTTGTACCGCAGTATGGCATTCCACATTCGACCGCCTCTCACCCCGACTTGTGTGTTCGGTAGTACATTTTGGTTGGTAGTTTCTGAATTGCTGTTGTGTTGTAGCCCGAGATTTTGGAGTTCGTTTTCGCGAATGCTCTTCCAGTTGATAAAACTAGTTTATTGTGCAGATGAGTTTATCACCTTTGACCACCTATTCTATAGAACACCTCTCTTTCCTTCTCTATTCCAACTAACAACAGGTGGGATCTGAAAGAATCAATTTGTTCGACGTAGTATTGGTGATATTTTTAACCAACTTTCGGTTCATTTACTTGAGCAGTGCAAAACTGACAGAAAAAGATACCGCGGAGCTCATCTGAGATAAAGTTTCGTACAACGTTGGCCAAGTTTCAGAATACAAACGATTAGACTCGCAATATTCACAATATGTCAAGTAAAAAGAATATCTCTTTTAAATATGCCCAACGAAATATTTCGTCTGAACATCTGGTTTCGCAGAAAACTAGCTTGCCACAACAGGATAAAATGTCCGTGACAGACAGCGGAAACCTAACACCCTAAGCGATAGCAAATAAAGTGCTACAAATCTATTATCACTTGGCGGCCCAACAATCAGTGTTCCAAAAAACCTTTTAAATCAAGGGGTTTTTGTCAAACTGCGAACAAAAAAGTTCGGTTCACGAGAGCTGGGGATGTGTACGGAAACATCTATCGCAGGACTCTGTACGAAACACTGGTCGATCAGAAAACACGCACAAAGGGCGGGTGATTACGGATTTCGTCGCAATTGCAAACCCAAACTGTGTATAAATGGCCGGATGAGAAACTCATAGTTTGCGAGCAAACAAACATTTGCCTCGTTTCCTGGCTTGTCTCCGTATGCCGACGCTTGCCATCGCGTCATTTGCGGGTCACGAAGGCGTGGGAGGAAGTTAGAAAGAACAACTTTGA
>NW_008752330.1:99453-101288 GCF_000715545.1 Opisthorchis viverrini
TAACTCCATGCGGATGATAGACGAGCGGACGAACGAATTTGACCACAATGGATTTCTATATATTTATTCCAAATACACGCTACTTGAGCCACCAAGTAGTATAGATTTATCAGCTCATATTGCCTAGCAATTGCGGTGCTTTCCACGTGACAGCCAATGGGAGTTTAATAGGACCGGAGAATCGCCCCCACTCAAAATATAATATCGTTTTACGACAAGGAAATACTGATAAAAACCAAAACAGGTCACGAAATGCGTGTCAATTAGTGCGTACCGTATCCACCTATCCACCGCATTTTAGAGTGAAACATCATAGCCATGGAGAAAAATAGGTGGGACACATGTTATTAATGAGTATCTTTACTGGAATCTTTGGCCATGGAGACATCAATAAGATGCTTAGTATTTAAAGGTCAAATTTAAAGGTCATATATAAAGGTCATATTGGAAATATGTATTCGGCAAAATTGATTTTGCAGAGCGTCAAGGTAAGCCTTGAAAAACTGATTGGACTCTCAAAGTTTTGGTGTTTACTCAGTGCGTAAATCGCCGATTTCATGACACTTCTGTTTGATGCAGGTGAGTGCGTAGCAAGATTTTCTTTTATATTGTTTTGACCAGGAAATGGTGATCGACCGATACAAACCACATAAGCTGATATTGGTTGTGACTCTTTAGTGGTAGTTTTGTACTGAAGAAAATGCGCTTTAGAATTAGGGAGGCTTAACTGAACATGATATTCTGTTTGGTTTGTGGGCGTCTGGATGTGAATTGAATCGATGTGTTTTCAATAACAATTTGATTTTCACGGATTCGTGCAAAACGCGAACTTGTCAACAACCAGGAAGAATCCACTGACTCTTCCGCCGACCCTGGGTGCTGCTGCTGGTTGCCTACATGCTTACAGTGGAATGGCAAGTCTAGATCTATGATTGCCACAGATGTCCTGAGGGTATTTTTAAGCGGTCCAGAGAATACCGACTCTTTATTTCCAATATGACTGACCCACTTCATTCACTCACATTCAGATAAAATGAGTACTCGAGACATCCGGTGCAACGATGACCGGATTGCTGAAACTTATTCGCGAATGCCCTAAGCCTACTGAGACTTTCAACCCGAACGAATATCGCATTAGGGAAAACACCGTGAAAGCCAGGCAAATCCGGTTGCCGGTTGGATGCTGAGGCAGTCAACCAGTCTAGCAGAAACGTACGATGATAAGTTTTCAACCAACCCTGATCCAAAAGCCTGGATTTAATTCAATTTAAAAGTAAGAGATGCTCCTTGTTCGTTGTGTCCCTTATCGGTGAGTCATTCTTCAAAATTTAGGCGCTGCGGCGATGTCAGTTCCTCGAAAATTAACCCTCATGAACCACGCAAACCAAATATATGCTCTCAAGAACAAGGTTTAGTGGTGGGGTCACCAATATTTCCGATCTTGGCCAACATGTACATTGGACAGTGAGCAAAAAGCTTTAAAATGATTGGAGAGTTCATCAACGGTTTCCTTACGCAGATGTAGTGAAGCTGGATTGGGTCACTTTGGGTACACTAACTTACCTTGACTAAATGACACACATAAGTGTTGGAAATTAAAAACCAATGTTCACCGGAAATCAACCAAAAAATCGTTAGTTTGGAGAGAATTTTCGGTGTCTAGCTGCCATGCCACCCGGCAGTTGCCCGAGGGCTGGAATACTGCCAGGTTGCTCAAGCGTATACAGGGGAAGGCGAGAGGCGGAGGTCGGGTTTGAGAAACGGATCTCTCAGTAAGTTAATTTGTGCTCTAACCAATTGACCATTTCGCGTTCTTAAATTATTAATTGCACTGT
>NW_008752330.1:101476-111569 GCF_000715545.1 Opisthorchis viverrini
AATTCCATGCAAAACAGGGATATCTGAAGTCACTAAAAGGCTACTGAATACGGCCAATATCAGAGTAGTATTCCAGAAGAGGAAGACTTTACGCTCGGTGTTGGTGCATTCGAAGGATCGGCTTCCGTTTGATAGGACTAGGAACTGTGTATATAAAATGAAATGCAACGACTGCACGAAGGTTTCAATAGGTTTGTAGACAGCCAGGGAATCGCACGTCAGAGCATAAGCGTTCCATTATTGGACAAACGAGAAACATAGATGAATACTAGGCGATATTCAAAGATCCGGCATTGGCAGGATATGCATTAGATACTGGGCTAGTAAAGATTTAGAAAATGTGAACATCCTGAGACATGGTTTACAATTCGCACCACAGCGACTGGTGGTCGATGCGGTAAAAATCGCCCAGGGGATAACAGCGTGAACAGAATGGCGTGGGTAGAACTTGCAAATGTGTGGACGTGGGTAGAAATTGCAAAGGTGTGGAGTGTTGTCTTGGATCAGCCTAGATGACACGAGGCTGTTTGCAGATATCAGCTAAATGGTCTGTGTCTAAATGTACAAAATCGAACCTGAGTTAGATTCAGTTTACCACCTCCTCGACTCATCCCGAAACCAATGCTCCCGGAACATTTGATGAACTAAGGTAAAGGAAATCTGTGAATGACCCAAGACGTGTTCTTAATTAAGTTGTCCATGAGTGAATCAAACAGGGAGGAAGTATCCCGATTAAGCATGAAAAAAATCCTACCACCTAATAAATCTACCGAAAATATTAGCCATCCAGACTAACCAACGGACTGAACACGAAGCACTGATCAAGTCGGCTGGTCATAGTAATTCTCACGGAGACGTTTCCTGCCTTGCTTAAAATCCAATGGAACTACATACTCACTCGCTTTGCTTGACGAAGTGTTGTGTCAAAAGCGAAATGCTGCCCAGCAATAAATCCACCGATTGTTCTCCAAGCGTCCCCGAAACGATGACTTCTCAATCGGTCTCGAACATTTTCCAATTGACTTGCCAATAAACTTATTTTAAGCTGCTGAGGACCGGGATTCATGGAGGTTTAAGCTACATGGTCGGCATCGGTATACATATTATCAGCAAAGCAAAGGGTTTGGTCTTCGGAAATTTACAGGGTTGACTCTTCATGGAGATCCGTGGAATTCGATAATTGTGGGCGCTTCTCGGGCTTGGCGGTATACGCTGGCTTTACTGATTGCAAGGAATCGCAATTTAAACTGTCCCATCCTATTCATACTACCAACAATCCGTAAGCAGATCCAAGGAAATATAGCTTTATAAACTGAATGAAACTTCCCTCGGATAAGTCGTCACTCGTGGGGCCCGTCAATGATACGTGACTATGTGATTTGGTTTCTGTGATTGGAGGATGATTGGCACTATATCCAGCCTAACCGAGAGCTAATAGCAATACTGATCGGCCGTTTTGGGCCAAAATTTTTCCTGGTTGTTCAGTGGGCGAGTTAAGAAACGACCACTAGACCGATCTAATGGAGGGTTTCGTCTAATAAAATGTAACAGATTATTTAAAACACAGACTTGAATTTTTTCGCATAAAAGGCATTAAACACCGGATTCGAAACACATTCAGCAATTACAAGCCTCAACTACTTAACCGTCCTGAGCTCCTAAGCCAATTGCAAATTCAGGAAGCAATTTTGTGCTGACGAAATGAAGTTTGAACGTGTTCCTGGTGAGAAACTGACATGAACGCCAATGAAATCGGCTGCCAGCGACGTCTTGCAGCGCCTCCAACTTGAGTTAGTATCAAAGAGGACTTGTAAAAATCTGCGATCATTGCGAGAGGTTTCAGGGCTACGAATACAAAAAATTTCTAAAACACTACACAAATTCTGTGTTCAAATCAGTGTCAGGTTATAAGACAGAAGGCGAACCTATCAGTGAGTCCTCTTCAGATCTTCACACTGGATCATTGTTGAGTGTGAATTCGGGCCATTTCGGTTGCTGAGGTTTTCCAACCCTTACTTTGGTGGATGGATATTCAAATGAATTCTGATCGGATGTGTTTCGCTCATCTACCACTTTTAGGTGCTTCGTTTGATTATTCACCTCGGTTGCCACTAGTTAATTTCCCTTGGTTCATTTGGTGTTGTGCGTGCTGCCAAAATATAGTTTCAGCAAGTGCGTTTAGGTCAAGTGAAATTCAGACCTTGACTGTTCTTCCTTCTGATGATCGCATACCAACACTTTTCCGCTCGCCCAAAACCGAACCGTTCTCCACACGCTTGACAGTTCAACGCTGTTCATTCTGTTAACACTGATATACTTGATGATTTCTTCCGCCTAGGCTATCAGTCTCTGTGACATGGAGAGTGGTCCTCGCCTCAAAACCTCAACATTTTCTAAGTATATCAAGTGCGTTTTCCGCAATTGACAGGGCTTGCAATAACGCTTGATATACATCTGCGTTCCCCGGCGGCCCGTTAATGTTTCTAACGTACTCTCCAATTTTGTTATGTAGTTCATTAGCCGTTTGTCCTGGTGCAGTCGTTATACTTAATTTCGTAGTGGAAGTCCTTGAATCTATTTACCGGGTGGCAATCCTTCAACTCCATTAGTGCACATCGCAGCATTTTTCCTCCATGTAAAGCTGCTCGGAATAACAGTGCCCCCGACCCTTCACCGTTAGGTTTCTCCACTGGTACGCACACCCCTCGCAAACGAGGCCTAACCAAACTAGCTAGATATCCATTACCCAAACTTTTGTTCTTTCCTTCAATTTTTGTCGCCGTCCGATCAACCTATTCCATGCACAGGGTTCTTACATGCTTGAACGTTAATGAAGAAATGCTAGCGAATACCGATTTCGGATGGCCAGACAAATAGCTTGAATCTGCCCCTATGTCGGGTGGCTTCTCGTACACTGTGTTCTTAAGTATCCCCCGGCCTTATTTGTTGTTCAGTCAAAAAATTCCAGTGAAACCAAAGTTCACTACTCCATACTAAATTGGATCCAAGGGCGCAGGTCGCTCAGACAGTTGTAAAACTCACTAAACATCTCTCATTTCATCATGACGACGGTGTCATCTACATACGGGCAGAATAACTTAGGTGGGTATGAGAATCCGGCTAAAGTTATCTGTTCATTATTTTTCGTAAATGTAGTTGTCCAAACCGGGAGAATTTGAAGATTTCATTCCTAAACCTCGTTCTTCATTGTAAGTCATCGAGCCGAAAACGAAGTGGGTGAGATTCAGACATGTTTTTATACCATCCACTATTTCATTTACAGTAAGCTGTCCGCTCTGAAATGATGGTGTCTGCCAATAACTGCTACATGGTTGTCGCTGAAGAGTCCCTCTTGGAACATTTGAACTCCCTTGTGATAAAAATGCTTGCGAATTCCACAAGATTTAGCCTCATTCACATTGAAAATAATGAAAGTATTGTCTAGTTCAATAGTGACACCCGCTACTTTGTTTGCGAGGTCATGTGAATTCCTGATGTAAGCACTGTATTCTCCAGTGAGGGGCTTTAAAACAACTGCCAAGTAGCTCATGCGGTAAAGAACCTATTCCGCCTAATATCTGTTGCACCGGAACTGTTGCATCTAGCAAGAACCCACGGATTGCCACAGTTTGAGTAAGTCCTTGTTAGGAGGTGGTATCTAGTCAGTTTCGAGCGCAATGCATTGCGATTCAACTGGTTAGGGCAACACAGTGCCAGTGACGGTGTTGCGACAACGGTTCACGGTCATTCTCGTTATCGCATGCAGGGACTTTGGGCAGATTTTCAGACAACACAGTCACATGTGTAAAACCAAAGTTCCGATCGGAGTTTAGCATTCGATACGACTTGATCTGTGTGTTATGCGAGTGACTGTAGTCGGTCGATTTTCTAGACAGTGTTCGCCGAAATCCCGTTCCCTGTGATCATTTTGAGATTATCCTGTCGCAATCGGTCTATTAGTTGGCATCAACAAAGAGGTTCCATTGAGGCCATCCAATGACATTTGGCTATAACATGTTTGATCAATAAATTTCATGATGAGTGTTTCACCTCAGTGAAGGTGGTGGTCGGTTTATGACGGCAAAAAGTTAGTTCCCAGGGTGTTTGTGCTTGCCAGCCTTGGCCTGAGGTTTACGGCTCGACAAAGCGAAAAACGGAGCTGAACTCAAAGGAACCGAAATGAACGGAACTGAACTGAAATGAACTGGACTGAATTGAACCGAACTAAACTGAACAAAACCGAACTGAACCGATTTTCTAAATCATTTTCCACCGTCCATCAGTCGCCCTAGCGATAACGGTGTGTGACGGAAAACAGCTTACAAAATGTTGAACAAATGAACATCTTGTTGAGGCATGAACGTTCAAATTCAGGGAAAGAACGAAGGTGCTAGTTGTTGGAGTACAACATTTGCACCGAAACTTCGTTGCCATACGTTTATCTAAGAGTAATTTTGAGACTGAGGCTTGCCTTCCGTGACGCCGTGGCTGAATGCACTGGCTAGTGATGAATGCATCACGGGGTTAACTTGCCTGCTGCATTGTTAAGCGATGCTTCCGAAATCGATCGAATACTGCCCGGAAACACATGAGCTCATCCCTCTTGGATAAACCCTTTATCGTTGGCTCATGGTGGGTTGGTACATCCATGACGATGTCGCGAAACATTTCCTTGACAATGTGGCCAAGCTTAAAGAAGTGAGAGGAATAGTTGTGTAAGATTATAGATACACTAAAAAATTTCTCGCACGTTAAGTCACGGCCGCTAAAATATTGGGACTGATGACGTTTTCCTGCTCTTATGCATCCTCGATAAATATTCCCCCCCACACTCTTACCTAAAATAATCTTATATCGGCATTCAGTTTCTTTATTGAGATAAACTGTTGAAGTAGAAGAAAACACGAACCTGCGGTGCACGGTGCAGCCTTCGCCAATCGGCCGCTTGTTTTCCCTCGTTTTCGGCCTCCATGAAGCGTCAGGAATTTGATCAAAATGTGACTGGCAAGGGAGCTTTCTATCTACAGCATGCGGCTGGAACCAAGAAAACAATTAAACAACACTTATTGTTAACAGGAGCTCTATCAATGCGGATTAGAGGAATTGTCTTCATAGACTACTCGCTATTACGAACTACACAAAATCACTCGGTTGCCAGCGTAACGCAAGTTCCTGACAAAATTCGTTCTCCTGTGCATCAGGTTCGAGTACATAGAACATCACCAAATGTTTCATGGCTCTTGCTGAATATACGAAAAGGGTGCGTTAGTTCACATGTGTAGTTTTATGCCGCGAACTCATCCAACCAAACTCGTTGATGAAACAACGAACCCCTTTGCAGAATTAACGAGCAACTTGAGTTTAGCAGGTGAAAATTTCTGTGCTCTTTCCATGGTCAGCAGTAAACATCTCGAGTCCGTCGGAGGGTGTAACGTGAAATCCACGAATAATTCGAATCGGTTAAACGCTTACCTATTGGAATGTTATGTTTTCAACATCAGCCCGATTATCACTGACCATGCTACAGGCAATCACCAGACGCTCCATGTGTTTGCTCGACGATCATCGCTCCGGTGTGTTTATGCAGACTGACCGCTATTCATTCAAATGCGCGACTACCTATATATTTCTCTGTCTCTCTATCTGTCTGACCGTCAGTCATTTTGTCAGTTGGTCCGTGTGATTGACTCTGTCTGTCTGTCTGTCTGTCTGTCTGTCTGTCTGTCTGTCTGTCTGTCTGTCTGTCTGTCTGTCTGTCTGTCTGTCTGTCTGTCTGTCTGTCTGTCTGTCTGTCTGTCTGTCTGTCTGTCTGTCTGTCTGTCTGTCTGTCTGTCTGTCTGTCTGTCTGTCTGTCTGTCTGTCTGTCTGTCTGTCTGTCTGTCTGTCTGTCTGTCTGTCTGTCTGTCTGTCTGTCTGTCTGTCTGTCTGTCTGTCTGTCTGTCTGTCTGTCTGTCTGTCTGTCTGTCTGTCTGTCTGTCTGTCTGTCTGTCTGTCTGTCTGTCTGTCTGTCTGTCTGTCTGTCTGTCTGTCTGTCTGTCTGTCTGTCTGTCTGTCTGTCTGTCTGTCTGTCTGTCTGTCTGTCTGTCTGTCTGTCTGTCTGTCTGTCTGTCTGTCTGTCTGTCTGTCTGTCTGTCTGTCTGTCTGTCTGTCTGTCTGTCTGTCTGTCTGTCTGTCTGTCTGTCTGTCTGTCTGTCTGTCTGTCTGTCTGTCTGTCTGTCTGTCTGTCTGTCTGTCTGTCTTTCTGTCTATCAATCTATCTACCTATTTATCTACCTATCTATCTATCCGTCTACATATCTATCTACCTATATACCTAGCATGTGATTTGTACAAAACCACATGGAGATGTTTATCGGATCCACACTTGTTTGCATCAAAACATATTTTTATTGAGATTAGTGAGTGAGCTCCTAAGTAGCAGAATTCGTAGAAAATAAATTGGATGGTAGGTGTTTCTGATACTGATGTTACAACTTATTAGACTGTCGTTGGAAAGTGAAGTAGTCACTTGGTTGATTAAACATCCAGTTGCTTAAGCAGTAAACCATCCAATGGACAATATATAGCATGAGTGCTCTTAACAGACTGGTCTCTGGTATTCACCTCAACCCGGTCAATGTGTCTCCGGCGAAAAAGAGATCATCCAAATCAAGAATGTTGACCATACGTTTGTCATTTGGAAGAGACAAGAGAAGAATGGCATATCCCAGTGTTCGGAAAGAAACAATCTCAGCAGGCCCATTCGACTGGGAATGCCCAGGAACAATAGGTAGAGGGCGACATCCAAAACATTTCAATCATTCCTCGAGGGATTCTGCAGTGAAATGTGTGCCGTTGTCAGTGACTACAACATTGACGGCTGAATATTTTCCTCAATGCTTGCTGCATAAATTCGGCACTTGCAGAAGTAGTTAGAAAAACTTCGGTCCAACGTGAATAGGCGTCGATAGCAATTGAAGCATAGTATTTACC
Organism: Opisthorchis viverrini; assembly: GCF_000715545.1. Classification (NCBI taxonomy): domain Eukaryota; kingdom Metazoa; phylum Platyhelminthes; class Trematoda; order Opisthorchiida; family Opisthorchiidae; genus Opisthorchis; species Opisthorchis viverrini. The sequence goes on from NW_008752330.1 coordinate 108,449, forward strand.
GAAAAAAGACCGCTGTGGTCGGCGCGAGCCCGGTAAAATATTCAGCAAGTAACAGGCCACGGTACCACTGTAAATACTTGTATTGAAACTTATGTGCACATGTAACACAATACCGAGGAGTACATTTCACGTCGGAAACCGATTTTGCCAACAGGCGTGACACGCGTGTAAACGATTCCATTTAGTCAACACGCAGATGACGAGAGTATAAATGTGCCTGAACAACCGCTTGCTAAGTCGGATGAATTATAACACCATCCTCAAACACCACAAACCTTCGCGGCGGCAGTACATTTCGGGATATGGACGTCGCTCTTGTTGCATCCAGCCAAGTCGCAGTGCAGAAAAATGGCAGTAAAACGTATTTTGGTGTCCTCAACAAGGCCAACCGTTTGACTGGTAATGGTTGAACCGATTAACAATTTAATTGGTTGAACTGGTGTCACACGGCGGAATTCAATCTTTACTAGCCCAGTATCTAATGCATATCCTGCCAATGCCGGATCTTTGAATATCGCCTAGTATTCATTTATGTTTCTCGTTTGTCCAATAATGGAACGCTTATGCTCTGACGTGCGATTCCCTGGCTGTCTACAAACCTATTGAAACCTTCGTGCAGTCGTTGCATTTCATTTTATATACACAGTTCCTAGTCCTATCAAACGGAAGCCGATCCTTCGAATGTACCAACACCGAGCGTAAAGCCTTCCTCTTCTGGAATACTACTCTGATATTGGCCGTATTCAGTAGCCTTTTAGTGACTTCAGATATCCCTGTTTTGCATGGAATTGCCGCTGTTCAGCAACCTTGTGAGTAGCTTCCTTTAAAAAATCTTACTGCGATATCTCGAATATCATGCCAACTGGAACATGAAGCGGCCTGGGTCCAGCACGTTCTTTTGAAGAAATACTATATCAGTTGATTTTCTCGTGAAGTCCAAATTGATTTTCAAATAGGTGTACTTCTCGAAAACAGTCCCATTCTGATTCAAGTGGAACTTATGTTTGAAGATCACCCTGGGACGTCTGCGTAGCGTTAGATAACCCTTGATGGACACTCGAACCGTTTAAAGCTTTCTGCTCAAAGTTTTCCATGTACATGTTTGTCTAAAGTGGGATATTGATGATCCCATCACTAATCCCTGTTCTCGAGAGTATATAGTTGATTACTGCGGTACTTGAGGGTTCATTTTCCAGCAGCTGAATTCGCCAAAGCGCCTAAGTTTTGGAACAAGAATAACAAGAACAACAGAACGAACAAGGAGTACGGCCCACTCTTGAATTAAATTGAATCGAGGCCTTCGGATCAGCGTTTGTTGGACACTCATCCTCATATGTTTTTGCTTGACTGGTTAACCGTCTCAGCTTCCAACCGGCAACCGGACTTTTCTGGCTTTCACGGTGTTTTCCCTGATGCGATCTTCGGGTGGTTTGAAAGTCTTAGTAGGTTTAGGGCTTTCGCGAATAAGTTTCAGTAATCCGGTCATCGTTACACCGGATTTCCCTAGTGTTCATTCCATTTGAAAGTAGGTGATTGATGTGGATCAGTTATATTGAAAATTAAGAGTCTGCATTATCTAGACCTATCGAAGCCATCGATCTAGACTTCCTCTGTAAGCATGCAGGCAACCAGCAGGAGCACCCTGCGGCGGCGGAAGATACAGTGGAATCGGTGTGGTTGTTGATAAGTTCAGGTTTTGCACGAATCCTTGGGCATCTGCATGTTACCTGTAGCCTTAGGCCATTTAAAAATCATTTGTTTGAGATCAATCTCATTCAGAGAATTTAATAATAGGATACCACTTCGCAGTGAGCGCAGAACTTTGAATCCCATAATTGATTTTCCGGAGGTTGAAACCAAAAAATTACAATTGACAGAAATATCTTGGGGAAATTTCACAGGAACCGCGCAACTACAAGCTAGTGGTACGGAATGTCCTGTGATATCGCGAATTTTAACATCTATGGGCACTCTGACTACACTGGGGTAGAATACAGTTAGATCAGACCGCGGAATAACAGACTCGACTCCAACTGGGTCACCAATGGAATTATGTTATTGACACGGAGGAGTTCTAAAAACATGTGACGAAGTTTGTGACAAAGTAGATGGAGATGTCTTGAGCAAATGCATTCACGTCAGTATTCGAATGTGGATTTACAGTCAAGTTGAATGTATCATATATTACCGCAGATGAACCACACTTCGATCGCCTGTGAGGGCATGGATATATGGAATGCTTCCGTGCTCAAGATTCGCATTTCCCAAATTTTCAACCACCGAATTAGAAGTAGGATCTGCGGAGTGACGTATTGATGGATGCGTTCGAGGTTTGAATTTGTCGTCTATTCACATCCATCAATTATTTCTTTTAAAGAGTAATTTGACAACGCTGCTTGATCAGTATTTCTTGCACACTTCACAGCCCTATACTGATCACATATTTTTCCGAATAGCAACTGATCAGCTGAATGTGAAAAACCTGGTGCATCTGCTACGGGCGACATTGGCCACTTTGCAGTCACAGAAAAACGGCCGGTTTCCCCTTCTTAGAGCTCATCAGGTAGGGGCTGTCGACGATCAAGTAGTTGTAGCCGGCCGAACGAAGAGCCCGGTGCCAACGGTGTAGCTGCCTCATCGTGCTTCCAAACAGCCTACCAGAGGCAAGTCCCACTTCATGGTGATGCTCGGTCAGCAGCGCTGCCTTCTGCTTGATTAGAAAATTGGGCTATAGCGGGTATGAATAACCCTTTTTACAGTTGCCTGATAATCAGTGTATATCCAGAGATCATCGAGAAGACGCGTTAAGAAAGAAGACGGATAATATTTTTTTGAATAGGTGCAAGAATGATTTTCAGGTTCCTGTCCTAGTGTCCGCAAAAGTGCAGTTCGCTTTTTCTGATAAACACATCCGCGGCGAAGGGCTTCCCTACATTGGCTGATTCATAAATTGCGAACTGTCCGTTACATATATTCCCTATACATGTCGCTGTAGGCTAACGAGTAGAAAGTTGAGTCACCCCGAAATCAATGAGCCAGATGTTCATCACCTCGGTCAGGTTCATGTCGAGCTTTACACTGATGACACGATGTGCAATGCATCGCGGGTAAGTAGATAGGG
>NW_008752331.1:0-11751 GCF_000715545.1 Opisthorchis viverrini
CACAACACGGCCATCAAAATTTCTAGTATGTTCATTTCCAAATGTTCTTCCAGAAGCTTGTAGTTTGTATATTTTTTGAAAGATCATTGTTGATTACTGCTATTTCTTTTTGAGTGACACCAATGTGCTGCAAACTTCACGAGATGGCCCCTATGTTTATTACCGAAATTAGCCATCCTTAGTGAAGGTTCACGAGATGCATCTTGCTAACTGACTTGAAAACAAGTTACTTCCATTCTTCGTGCATGTGAAAGATGCGTTCTAGAGCCTGTTACTTGGTATAAGAAAGATTTTATTGTAAGTGAAACCGGAAGCTGTTGCTTGCATTTTCCTACTTGTACTGAGAATAATAATTTTGGACATATTCGCCACGTCATGTTTTCGTGTAGAAATATTGGTTTGCAGAATGGTACCTGTTTGTTGATGATTGCGAGCTTAATTGAAAGTCTTGTGGGCAAAGACTTGAAGGTTGAATTCTACCAGAGATTGTCTAAGTATCCCACTTATATTGCCATAATTCTGCCGGAGCTAAAACCGAGAAGTCAAAATGCCTGAGCTGTCTTGAAACATGACAGGGGTTTTCAGCGATGTAGCTGCGTATATGGAGAGAAGGAGCGTCGCGAGAACGATACCGCTGAAGATGTACCTTGGGAGGCTGTTTGTGCGAACCTCCTATCCGCCACGTGAAATAAGATAACAGGAACTGAATTGGAGGAAACTTTGTTGGACGACCAGCACGAACAAACATTTCTTGTCTCGCCTATTCTAGGCAATAATCCCGAGAATACAGCAAGTACTTCTTACAATGTGAAACATGATAGCAGAGCCATTCAGCATCTGCATTATGACACCTCAGAGGCAGCTTGTTTTCCAAGGCTTACACGCTTTTCTTTTGTATGCTGCCGCGCCAGACATCTAACGTTTTCCCCTGATGTATTGTCTGCAAGCTTTGGACTCTTAGATGCGCACTAATTGGCTAATAAAAGTCCATTATAATCACACACGCTCACTCTCACTTGCATCACTCCGGATATCCATTACCGGTTTTTTAATCTGGCTATATCAAACAACTGCGGTAGTTGGAAATCGTGACCACTTGTGACTGCATGCTACTCTGGTTGCAGTCTGTCTTATAAAACAATGCTCTATGCGGATATTTTGCCACTTGACCACTTTGGGCCCCTTTTTTATTCGCGGCTGTCTTATTGCCTCGTTTCAATGGTAGTAAGAAACCACTGTGTGAACTTGATGACGCTCAATCATTTATGCTGCTCCAAATTTGTCAGGATTCTCCGGTCAACCAAAGCTGCCATGCAAAATTTGACTTTTTGGAAGCATCCGAAAAGAGCATCCCATCAGATGTGACGGGAAAAACGACCAAGTTGATATCGCAATTGATCATAATTTCGAATGTTGGCTTATCGAACAGTGCAAGATATGAGAACTAGGCGATTAAATTCAGCCCGGTGCACAGCCCGGTGACCACATTGTATTTAACTTCATGTGACATTTAAAGCACGTGCATTTACTATTTCAACCAGAAACAGTGAAAGTGATACGAGCAGGTTTGTAACTACAACAGCGGAAGTTGGCGCTCTGAAGAGTTCGGGATTCCACACAGACCATGATTCTGTCCGACGTTAACGGGGCCGCCAATGAACCCGAGTGAGACGTCGTGATGATACTACCGCGACTGCCACACCCATATGATGGCAAACCCATGGGACACACCGCTAACGTCGTCAAACCGAGCGTGTTACACAAGTCCACAATACCGTCTCAATCCCTTGAATTCGTGCCGGAAATTAGTAGCAATGGCCATCGTATTGTACTGTCTGTATTGTCCGAGCATAACCTCTCTAAATATTCCAATGGCACTATCAAGGATAAAAAATGTGCCACCTGCGAATAATTACTTAACCTGCCTCAGCTATAGAAATTTTTTCACGTCAAGTCACGGGGGGCGGTTCATTTTAGCTTTCCGCTAAAATAAAGGGCGCAATTTCGTCCATGAATTATTGAGGTTATTTCCAAACCCATTGCAGGAGAAAACACGTGAGGAACCAACTCCACAAAATTTCCCACTGGCCTCACTGGAAATTGCAAATGCTGGACAAAGATCGCCATTTGAAATTATACGACGAGTAATCCCCGCAATGTGTAGCGCTTTATGAGCCACGTTTAGTTTGGCAAAGTAACTAGTCGCAGCACATCATCGGAAAATCCAGAGAAGATGCCTGATCTATCCACGAGGAACCATCTGATGGAACGCTGATGACTCCACCCCGACATCAAATGTCGGTGTCAAAACTGAGCGACGTAATCAGGATGACCTCTGCCGTTGGGTGGCTGAATGTCGGAAGAGGTTTGATTGTCGTGGAAAGGAGGTCTGTCAACATAAAATCATATCCTTCCGGTGCGTGACGAAGATGGCAAACCGTGAAGTAAATGACCTGTGATTAACAGTCATATTTGTCATCCAGAAACTCCCTGACCACAAACCACCTTGAGAAGAATCCGAGATAACCACAAATTGCCCCCCTCGGTTCATTGTAGAGCCAACTGTGCAGCCGAAGCACCCGCCACAGGACTCAAACATTTGGGGAACCTCAAATACAGATAAACGTCCTCGCTTGAGTGCAGCGTCGGAAGCGATGGCGTCACTAATGAGAACATTTCTTAACTTCCTCTGAAATGGGCCAACAGAAGCTAGTGTAACGTGGCATAATTAGGACAAAACGGCAGTAGCAACTTGATCGATGCAGACAAGTTTGCTCTGTGGGCACGGGTTAGCCCGTTATGTCCTGCATCTTTGAAGTAGGAAACTTCAGACTGCATCGACCACTTGACTGAGAAATATAGGTTATTCGAGTAAGGCTACGGTAATATTATCAACTGCATGCCAGCCATACTCCCCCCCACCAGGTTGGGGCTTGACGAGTGACTAAGCTGAATGATTGACCTCACGGCCGGGCCTAGTCCTTGCGTACGCGATTATTATCGCCTCTGTAAGGCTTATAAGTGGGCGAACTTACTACCAAAACGTGTATTTCTGAAGCCAGAGGCTCTGTTGTTACCCGCATTATACAGTCAAATCACGGTAGTATAACCCCATACAGAACATTACACCTCCTTTTGCGTGAGCCTGAATTCCGGGTTGTCCCGGATGAACACTGGAGTTTTCTTGCCCACATAGACTTCCATAATTTTCACTGGTTTAATTTGATGCGTTGGCGAATCTTTTCCTCTACTGAATTAAACTGAATTCTAAATCAGGTCTAAGAAACTTCTTAATAGAGGCGTTGGTAATTTTGATAGGTACTCGCTCCTAAGTACGTGCCCACAAATTTAGATAACTTATCACTTGGCATGAAAAGTTTGAAAGGAATGTACTCCATAAGACATTCCAGTTGCACGGCCAGACTAGCGATTCAGAGGCAGAGTGCTCTGCTGGGGGTTATTTTAATGAACGGAAGTGTGAAAAGAGAGTTATGGAAGAGGAATGAGGCGCGTGCACGGGTAGGTAGCTCGTTACGGGCAGGAAAGATGGACGTACGCGAGTGAAACTCGGGTCGACATGAACGGATGAACTGAGTGGAGCTGTAGGAATTTAGTGTACTCTTGTGGCGTTTCGTACCTTTATTTTACTTCCATTATAACACTACGTATTTCATCAACTGCATAATCGTTTTTTGTTTGAACACGAAAAACTACAATAACGCGCACTTGTACAATTTCACAGAATACAAGCGTGGTCACGTGCTTCGATTCTCTCCTCTGATTTCGCTCGCGCTTGCAGTGGTCATTCGCCAGTCTCGTGTACTAACTCTGGTACCAAAACATTTCAGACATCTTCGGAATCTATTATGTATGGGAACTGTTCAGAAGAAGACCTCTGGACCAACATAATTGGATAATCGTTTATTCGCTGAACTGGGCCAACGACGAATTATTTTAAAGAGAACAATTGTTAGTGAGTCTGTTCCATCTGACCTCTTTATTTTTGTACACCCAACCTAGTATAATTATTTTTATTTGTTTGCTACACACTCCTGGTAAGCTAACTTATTGGGTAGCCAGACCACTACACTCTACAGCCACCACGACTGTTAGGGCTTATGTTCCACAGCTTGCATCCTCCCCGAACTGTCCAACCCGTAGGGACACGCGGATCATTCAGCAGGTAGACAGGCCCTGTGATTAAGAATGAGTAGGATGATGTGAACTTCAAAGTCATATTCAAGGGGATAATCAGGTCTCAGTGAGTGGCACCATATAATGTGCGGGTTCAGTTGAGAGAAGTCGCCTAGGGTCGCGGTCTGATCCTCTGCAGACTACCAGCATCTTTCGCCGAACGGAAAGTTCGACGTCGGGCAGAGAAATCTGGGCAAGTATAGGGATTCAGTACATCACCGTGTGAATCCCTCAACTGAATTCAGAATAAGGGACCTAGGTTCCATTAGCCACACAATGCTCTTAGTTGCAAACCCTTTGCGAGCGGAATAAATTTTTCACGCTAAAATGTTGCATTTTATTGCAGCTCACGGAATTTAATTGATCGCTGAAGCAATCAGACCTCTAGCGGAAATATTCTGGTGGAATAATTTCTTAGCATGACTGACACCCCGGAATGCCTAGATGGGACTCAGAAGATTGGACTTGCACCCTGAACTCGATTTTCCGCCTATTTTAGTCCAACATGCACACGTCGTAGCCTCCGAAAATTCCATTCCATTGTGCGAATAATGGGTACCACGGGATCCTCACTTGCACCTGGGTTTTTGAACCGCGCGCTTCAGACTTCGGAATGAAGCAAGAAATAAAATCATGCCCGTGCATTTTGACGGCCTAACTTTCTTTAACACAACCAAATGTGACAGGTTATTTCTTCAGCGTTACCCACGGCGGTTGCTTGTTTTAATGAGGTCGATATTGTTCTAGAATTTCGGGAGCTCCACGAAGCGTTGGGCGAGGATAACATATGCGGATCCCCTCTTCCTTTATTCTTGCTACGTTTCGTGTGTTTTTTTTTACCGTGCGCCTAACCTAACGGCATTGGCCGTAGCTCTTGGGGGTATTGGCGGTTTTCTCCTCACGCTCAAAGAGAACGGCGCGGTATCGCGAGCACTTGCTGGTCTCCAAGATGATAAGCCTACTGTTCCTGCGCAACCCGCAGTAAGCTGGCGGCTACTTGCGTGTAAGCCTCGGTACACTTTAGTTATCTGATCACCCCATGGGAAAAGCCAAATTTTCGCCCGGAGTTTTTTTACCTTCCCCCACCTCGATGTGCACCTTCGAAGTTGGGAGTTACTTTGCCTCCGCTCGAGCGCCCATCCATGTTCTGGTATTCTATGAGGGGAGTAGGACGAACGTGTCAAGCCTTGGAAATTCAGTTCACACAACCTACTTCTCAAGATAAGTAGTAACTAGGGCTACCACCAAAGGTGGACCTTATGGTAAATGGCCGGTGACCCACAGAATCGTTCTGTCACACCTGATACCAGTGTTCTTAACCCCTCGTGCGATTGGTGAATACAGCCATCCGATGAGTAGAGATTGTTCTGATGTTTGCATCGATACCAAGCATCCAGGGGTGTCGAAATCGACCCCGTTTTATTGCGTCCGTTTTATAGTCTTCACAGCATTGTGACCCTGATGTTACGTCAGGATAAGTGCTTTTTATTATGGATCCACGAAAATTGGCAACTACATAGGTGGCAACCGAACCTTGCGAGCTGCGTTCCACATAAAGGCATTTCACTGAACGCAAAACACATGCCTGCTGGCCGGCTACGAGACAGACTCATTGTCATTCTGAGGCATGGTCACCCATCCGAACGCTCGAGCGCCTTCAAGGTTTGATACTGTCCACTTTTTGATATCCTCACTCGAATGCTCCGTAAACTACATGTTTGACCACCAATAGTTGTTAACTTCAGGGCTTTCCTCGGCTCCGTCTATGGTCACATGCTGCGATAGTGTATATAAAACACAAGGGCCCGTCTGGTTATAACAAGAGGTATACCTGTCCTTCATAGAAGTCAGGATCCCTCTCCCACGCTTTCCAACCTACTTGATCTCCTTACTTGCTTCTATCAACTGGGGTCCAAGTGCTCTCAACGTACTTCTACCGGCGTCTTGTGTACCGGTGACATCACTGTACTTAGTTTGGATGCAAGAGTTCGATTGATGGCTCACCCGGCCGCATGTTTTCGCACGCGTGCCTGCAGAATGTTGATTACTACTGTGAGGTTGAGTACTATTAGCACGGTGCCACAGTAGGTGGTTTGGTTAAATCTGCCTTAGAATTCTCCATTACACGTGCAATCGAACATACTTGGCCTGCAGATGAATCAGCCGGCGTGGTGGACCAGTCTATTTGCCTTGGTAGGTGCATTACTGCTGATTAGCTAGCGAAAGATGATTAGTTCTCTGACGGAGAATTCCAAGGCAAACTTGGCCAGCCGTCACCTACTGTGGCACCGTGCTTCTTTCAGCTAATAGTCAACATCGTCCTAGTTCGTTTGTAATCCTCTCGGTGCCTAGCTGCCATACCACTCGAAGGAAGCACGAAAGCTTATGTGCTATCAGTTTGCCGTCGGGATACACTGGAAGGTCCCAAAACTCTGATCTTCAAATCGTTGCTCATGAGAACCTCTCGGATCTGAAGATGACATTGTCGTTATACTTGAAAGGAAAGTCAAACCACAAGCCGTGTTGAATAAACTTATCATGACATCTTTCAGCATGGGCCTTGAACGTACAAAGTACGGGGTCATATATCAGAACCTGCAGCCTCCTAACATCCCCTTGCACTTTGTTCATCATCGTCAGAGACAGAAATATCAGTGTTGACACATGCTTCACTGCAGTACAATCACTAATTGTCTAATTATATTTCAAGACAGAATGAAAAAGAGAAGAGTATGTGAGGGAGAGGATCTGGTGATTACATGGGTAACAAAGAGACGACTTGACTGCGGTATGAGGGTTTGTGCACCTCAAAGGGGGATGTCTCCGCGACATAGGGTAACATACCAGATGTGTCAGTGGTTAAAAGTCTGGTTCTCCAAGTTGGGGGATTGGAACAGGTGGCAGCTTGTCCCGTAGGAATGGTGATACATTTGTATTTCCCGCCAAACACCGCTGCCTTGCGGTTAGGCTTTTGAGCCAGTGGACGACCCTAATCGTCCTCCTGTCTAGGTTTGGCACCCTGACAGTATCCTAGCCCTCGTACAACAATGACACCCACAACTAACAATGCCCTCATGCCACATGGGCCGTCACGCGGTGCCATCAGCCGGGTCGCCTTACTTGCTGCATACAGCAGGGCGGGTAAGCGGAAATAGTCTACTGCTGACGCCTCCCCCTTTCTCTTTTACATATTTTTTGTTCCTCCCTTCACCACCCAATTAATGACCTTGTAGGCCCAGCATTTAAGACTGGTGACTTCATTTGTCTTGCATCGGTTTTGCGCGCAACATTTGCTCGTCACATGGCACCGACGTCCTTAGGTATCTCGAAATGATTCTTCAAGCCTCGTACCCTAGTGGCTCTTGCTCTCACACCGAACTCGCTTGGCATCTATGTGTGCTGTCTCAGAAACAAGAATTCAAGATGCAAGCACAGTGACTTAGCTAACCGCCCCATCACTGTCCGAACGCTTCCAGCTACACACCTCTGATGATCCTGAGGCTGCTGCGGCGGGATGCGCAGGGGTTGATATCGTCCTAAGTCGCCGGGCGGACGTATCCTTGTTTGACTGGATACCTGTAGATAGTCTCCTCTGCGGTTCGTCTGACAACGTCTGTGAAGGAGTCTCACAAGCGGCAAGTTGATCGATGTCTGCTTATCTTGTCTGCTTACGCCACAACTGACTGTAGCTCCGACTCCGTCATAGAGTTTTACGACGCCCGGTTGCAGCGTGCTAAAAACTCAGATACCGTGGTGGTTGCAGGAAATATGAATGCACAAGTGGACAGGCTTAGCGTATCTGAGACTCAATTAGGATTTCGACATGGGATGGACTAGATACGTACGGACAATAGTGAGCGATTGCTTCAACTGTGTGCTGACCACAGGCTGCTTTTGTGCAGTACTAACTTCCGGAATAGCCGAAGTCGTCTGGCAACGTGGCGTCCTATAACGGCATGCTGATCACAAACTCATATCAATCAGATTGCTATCAGTTACCGATGGCGCGGATTAATAACTGACTGACGGTTGTTTTGGAACATATTTGTGGATTCTGATCACGCACTCGTCCGTTTTCTTGGGCCGCGCAGGGTGCGGACAAATCGCTTGGCAACTGCGAGACTGGCAAACCCGGATGTTAGACGAATTTACTAGAATCGTCTTCTAGGGTCTCTTCCAAATGCTCCACCATCAGATGTGGACTCATACTGAGACGAGATTGCCACCTCTTTGCATAGTGCTCGGAATTTCGCCTGTGGCATTTCACCACCAGGTACACTCAAGCACTGGATATCAGACCGAACGGCACTGTTTCAATCCTGGAGAAATATTCCAGCCCGTGCCGAACATAACTTGACGTGATCAACTACCAGACGTCAAGTGGAAGTGAGCGTGCGAGCCGAACGTGAAGTGTGGTGGACACAGAAAGCCAAAGAAATGGTCGAGGCCCAGAAAGCCGATAATGCCCGAAGATTACTTCAGTTGATCCGCGCGAACGGTCCCCGAAAGCCACCTGTGAACGAAATCATCAAGGATTAGGAAGGAGTGACCATTTTGCATAAAGAAGGACGCCTCAATTGATGGGCAGAGTACTACGATCAACAGTGGTGGCCACCAGCTGCCACTCATCAAAAGCCTACAGTTGACGTAGAGACCTGGACGGTAAACGTGGAACCACCTGCAGCCTCGGAGGTTTAAAATTGCGTGTTCTCTCAAGCGCTACCGAGCTCCTGGTCCGTATAACCTCTCACCTGCGTTGTTCAAAGATGGGGCGCAGTCCTCAGTTAGCGCTTACCTGATCACGGCAGTGGAACATCAGTGTTGAACACTGGTGTCATGCTGTTGACGATGATGATGATGATGAGCGCTTACCTGATCTGTTTGCCAGCATTTGGGAAAGAGAATCTTCCAGACAACTGGGGAGAGTCGGTGGTAGTGCCCATTTTCAAAAAGGGGCTCGTAGCTAGTGTGGTGACCGCAGGGGGATCAGCCTGACCCCGGTCGTAACGAGACTGCCAACGTCACTCGTGCTTCGTCCCCTTGTGAAACACTGATCTAAGAGCAGCAAGCGGGGCTCCGGCCTGGCAGGGGTTGTGTTGGCCATACGTATAAACGACCAACAATTCTAGTATTCCTGGATTTCCAAGGCCTATCTGACTCGGTTGACCGGTCTGTTCTTGACACGCTTGTCCGCAAAGGAGTGTCCTGGAAGTTTGTGAACATAATAACCTCTTTGTATTCCCAGACTTCCGGAGGTATGAGAGTATACGGCGAGCTCTCCAACGGCTTCCGCACACTAAGCGGTGTCTGTCAGGGATGCCCGATGTTTCCATTCTTATTTAACCTCATGACCGATGAAACCATGAGACAAACGCTTGCAGATCTTCAAAACACCGGTGTTCTAATGGCTTGTAACGAAAATCTTGTCCATCTGGAATGTGCAGGTGACATCGTTCTCATCTTCGATGAGAAGGCGTAGTGTTTTTGGGTGAACTGACTTAGGTCAACCTTTCATTTAGTTTGCACTTTGCACCCACAAAGTGTAAGGTCGTACTCGTGTACATGCATTCACTGAACACGCCACTTACAATTCAGGGAGAGGTACTGGAATTTATGGAGCGTACACCAATCGCCCACCACCCAGTCGTGACTGTGGCCACCGCCCCAGTACTAAGAAGAAGAGTAAATCGAACTTGCCATGCGCCTGAGGCGTCACAGGACTCTTCTGAGATGAGAAGCTGTTTCAGGAATCCAGACAGAGACACTGGAATTTGTGGGGCGTTTAACGTATCTTGGAAGTTGTATTAATTCTGACTCGCAGTTGAGGCCAATGCACGAATCTGTAAGCCTCGGGTCGCGTTTGCTAATTTGAGACACCTATGCCGTCAAAGTAATGTATTCCTGAATCGCAAGGGACGTGTGTATCAAGCTACAGTGCAGGCTATTTTGTCGTATGGCAGTAAGACTTGGCCTGTTTGAGCAGTGTAACTGAGACATTAAGGTGTTCGACAATCGTTATCTCACAACCAGAGCATGTGTGGCTTGATGTCAGCGAGTCCTTAACGAGGCAGTTAGAAGGCGAGTTTCCGGTTGTGCAACAGACAACACTCCAGCTCTTCGTAATCTCTTTCAACCTCTCTGCTAAGTCATACGTTGTCCACCTCACTGTTTCCGTCATACCGACGAAGACAGAGAATAACACTCGGTAGATTACCTCGGTCTGGAACATGGCCGATTTCCCGCCGTTGATGGTGGTGGATGTTTCGTCTTCGTCAGAATGATGGAAACAGTGAGGTGGACAACGTTTGACTTAGCAGGAGGGGTTGAAAGAGATTCCGAAGAGCTGGAGTGTTGTTGGAGCAGTACACCTTCCAGGATGGCCATCATCATCATGATCATCGACAGCATGGCATAAGTGTTCAACACCAATGCTTCGCTGCCGTACGAACATGATTTACTTGAGGGCGTTATTATGAAGGAAAGAATAAAAGTGGGCGGGGAATGGACTTAGTACAAACTTACTACAATCGTTTCCAGGTGCGTACCCCTCCAGACACTCATTCAGGCAATCTGGATAGACACTGACAACAAGGTCGCCGCTAACATCGGTTGACAGCCATGTCTTTCAGCGTCTCCAACCAGGCGCAGTGAGGATCATGCGGTCTCCATCCTGGAAGGCGAGTAGCACCCAAACGTTTTGTGTTCTTCATACCCGTCTACCAGGTCAATGGCTGGCCACCTCTGCTTCCGCCACTCTGAGTTGGGCATGGAAAGAAGCACAGCAAACAATGGTTCGACATACGCAACACATTTCCCAACCAACACAACTTCTGGTGCTGGACGCATTAGTTAATGGAAGTAACCGTTACCTTCTAATTCCCTCGTTACGGATTCTGGTGAATACTCGCTCTCTTACTGGCCTTTTTCATGATGTTTCAGCTATGCCTAATGTGAAACTCGACCCTGACCCTTCGCCAAGTACGGTTTCTGGCGTAAAAAATTCCGGACTCACTCTTACTGTTCCTAGTAGGCATGCCCCTTTGGCCTCCGGATCTACTATACTGCGCAGAAAATCCCCAACAACAGATCAGTCAGTGAGTCCCTTAGAACCTGTTATCTCTTTGTGTACGCGCATATCTGCCTGTTTTCCGTTCTCAGTTCTCAGTAACCCCAAGTAATGTACAACGATCGAAGGCTGCAGTGTCACTCATCTTTGCTTTCTCTGAAGTGTGTCTATCAGACTGTTGTGTACGACGAGGGTCGGAGTGCAACGACAATCAGAATGACAATGGAAAAGACTGAGGGCCCGAAAACTAGGCTTTATTCATCCAAAACTTTGACACTGAGAGCTGGAAATGGATGAAAGTGATTTAGCGATAAATGATGAAACGTTTGAAAAGCAGAGCAAATATACAACACTGTGGAGCAAAGGTGTCCCCCATAAATTCTTGACCCTCATTAAGGCGCTGTATTCCAACTCCCGCAACCGTGTAAAGGTCTACGGGAAGCTCTCTCCTGAGTTCACCACATCAAGTGGTGTCTGACAGGGCTGTCCTC
>NW_008752331.1:14069-29405 GCF_000715545.1 Opisthorchis viverrini
CCGTGCAAAAACTTCATTTTTCGGCTGTACGTAAATTTCTCGCAAGGTTTCGATGGCTGATTCAGTCTTTGCAGTCTTTGATGGATCGGTAAACACTAGGGGAGACGTAATTGAACGAGGTTTTCAGTTTATCTGGTGAATGAGAACCGACTGACTCTAGGAAGTTTGTGAAAGTACAAAACCAATGCTCCATCTGCCCTGCCGAGTCTTGAGTATTGGGGTCGGTATCGAATCGTTCAGGACGTAAGAATCGATCCATTGTTCGAAAACGTTTTTGGTAAACTGTTGTGTTGTGTACGACGAGGGTCGGAGTGCAACGACAATCAGAATGACAATGGAAAAGACTGAGGGCCCGAAAACTAGGCTTTATTCATCCAAAACTTTGACACTGAGAGCTGGAAACGGAAGAAAGTGATTTAGCAACAAATGGTGAAACGTTTGAAAAACAGAGCAAACATATAACACAGAACCCCGACAGTTACCTAATATATGTTAAATTTTGTGACCAAGCGTACAAACCTTTGGAAATATCCCATTGGAAATCCAATAAGCTAGGTGGTATTGTGCACGTAATACTCTCCATAAATGATTCTTGGGATATAGGTCGCGTTAAAACTGTCGAGTTCGTATCTACCCTGTTGTCATCATCATCATGGACAGCATGCCATCAGTGTTCAACACCGATGCTTCACTGCCGTATTTATTTATTTGAAAGCCTTATTGTAAAGAAAAGAGTAAAGGTGGACAGGGAAGGGACTTAATGCTAGCTTATCACAATCATTCCGAGGTGCCTACACTTCCAGACATTCACTCAGGCAATCTGGATAGAAACTGACAACAAGAACGCCACTGACATCGGTTGGCAGCCATATCTTGTAGTGTCTCCAACCAGGCACAGTGAGGATCACGTGGTCCCCATCCTGGAAGGCGAGTAGCACCGACATCACCCAAGTGTTTTGTGATCTCCGTTATACTCTGCCAAGTCAAGGGTTGGCTACCTCTTTCTTTACGCCACTCTGAATTGGGTATGGAAAACTGCACTCTTTTTGGCAAACGATGGTTTGGCATACGCAACGCGTGTCCCAACCAACGCAGCCTCTGGTGCTGGACACATTCTTCAATGGAAGTACCCGTCACACAACCGAAAACGCGCTTTCTGACTGCCTCATTACGGATTCGCCGACACCCACCCACACCCTGTTGTCACCGGATGTTGGGCTGATTGACCACTTAAGCTCTCAGTATGGGTTGGTCAACATCTTGGTGTTTTCCAGGGATTATCATTTGAGCTACACTTGTCTGTCGAACGAACAATGGAAGAAGTTCAACATCGAATTGGGGAAATTTTCCGAAGCCCAGGATTTTTGCTCGGTCCAGTCCGCTGGTGTTCTAATGATCTGCCATCCCTATATCGGCGTTAATGACGAAGTTCCGGGTAGCAAATACTCCAGAGCGATTGAGGTATGAGATTACCCCCTTTAAAACATCTTTAGTCTCTATGCGGTATGCGAAGCCCGTTACCCAACCCAGCATTGGGTAGCGGTTGTCCATGTTTGGCAGTTGATCGCCATTGGTGAGCGGCTGCTACCTGATATATTTCTGATGCACGCTCACCCTAACTGAAGACCTAGGTCCCCAAAAATTGAGTTGGTACGTGGTTTATTACTGTCGGAGCTTTTGTAGGTGAAAGGTAAAGGCGCTGAATGTAGGTAGCGAGAAAGCTGCAGTCTATTGGCCAAAATGCGACAGTCGGCACTGTTCGTGTAGATCCATGCAAATGCTGTTGAGAATCTTAACGAGAAATATATAATCTGGAAAATGAAAGCCGGCACAAATCACATCGACTTAGATAACGAATGGGGTAATGAAAAACTCTCAGTATCAAGGTAAATACAACTTTTCCTTTGAATAACCAGGCTTCAGCGTTATCTGCCAGTTTTATCGCCGTCGCGGTCTGATATTTCCGCTCTTAATGGACCATAATTTGCACTTTTCGAACAGTCCCACAAAACGTGTATCCCGTCGACGACACAACCGCATCGTGGACTTCGACCGATTGCTCCGAAACCCCTTCACAGAAAAAACCGTAAGCGCTCGGTACCCGAAAGTTCCCTGCGGCCTCCCGTGTTCGTCTCATTCTCCCTTTATGGCCAGTGTTTGTCTACAGTATCCGAGTCCGTCCTTGAAGAACGATCACGCTATGCCACTACGGTCATCCCTCGAAAGCATTTGCGTGTACTGGGACGCAACACCCTCCGGTTGCACAGTGTTATACCACGCAGTCGCCTCAGCTCGAACACGATGCTCTACATTGATGTAAGTTGTCCATTTTCACTCCTGTAAGTTGTAATTTACAGCACCGCCTTAATGCCTTCCTCCCGAAAGCCATCATTGAGAGTTCCATAACTCACTTCCATAAATCAAGGGAAACACCACAAACCTGTCGGTGCACCAGGCATTCCGTTAAGAAAAGATGTTTTCGGTTAGCAGATCCGATGCCCAATCGTCATCATTGCATCTATGAATCGTGACTGGTGAACTATCTTTCTTTAGCTGGTGGCGGCCTTGTGGAACTTATTACACTGAGTGTTAAGTGCTGAGCTACTGTCAGGCTCCCCAAGCATAGGCAGGGGCAGTCGGGGTGCACATTTTGGCTTCGAACAATGAACTTTCCGATCGGTAAGTTAGCGCCATAATCACTGGGGTATCTTGGGCTCTGTGTGCTGAAAGGGCGAGAATCACAGTACAACTGCTTCATCTCTATTAAGAATCATCATCCCACTAGCATTCTGAGTTATTCGAATTCACATCCTCACGGCTAGTAGTCTGAACGCCTAACCGTTTGATCACCAGCAGCTGTTCAGCAGTGATTAATCCGCATTTAGACAGGATTTAGCGCCGCTCATCCCTCACTCACGTGGTCATGTGTTGACTGGCTTTCACACTGACTACTTCTAAGCTGCAATGTTCATTCATCATGTGTGTTCTTCCCAGTAAGCTACTTATAGCAGAGATTTTAAATTTCTAACGGATATTTCATGCTGTAGCTGTAGTCATTTTGTGCCGAAATCCAAATATTTGACCACTTTTGAGTTCTCCGGCTGACGCTACATCCCGTGCGATCGACCGCTCGTATCTTTAGCCACTACCTGGGCGTTTGAGAGTCTACCTCACCATGGAGATTCTTGACATGCGTAATGCCGTTGCTTCCCAGTCAGGATGAAACAATCATACAGTGTATCTGGGCTTTCCGGTGTAGACTAACTTCACTTAAACGACCAAATCGTCGAGATTGATTAACTTCGACCTTCCTATAGCCGTCGCTATTTTCATTGCCATATTTTGTGCATGAGTAGAACAAAATTTAACCGTTCGTTATAACCTAGTTGTTAAAAAAATAAGGTAAATCGTACAGCTGTAGCACCCTTTCAGTGCCTAACTACCATTCGACCAGAAGGAAGCATGAGGACTGGGATATTGCCAGGCTGCCCAAGCCTAGACAGGGAAGTCGAGAGGCAGAGGTCGGATCCGAACCACGGATTTTCCGGTCAATAAACTCAAGATGCAACCACTGGACTATCTGGCCCCTATTTGGTAAGGGCTGGCGACCACCAGATCGTGGTAATGAACGTGTAATCATACTGGGTCGTGCATTCGCCGCAGAAACAGCTTTAAGGCGCGCAAAGATATAACGAGGTTTTTATCGTTCCGGTACGGAATGTGTGATGTGTATCTTGTAATCAGTCCCATCTCGCATGGTGTGCTCAGGAAGTTTCTCCAAGATGTTCACATGATATGTAGCGTGCCCCATAGCCTCCAGTGCTTCCAGACACTCATTCAACACCGTGGTTTCCCAGTTCATATCGAGTAGCCGGGTGATTCGTTAACCTTCCAGCGAATATATATGCTTCTTCATTTATGGGGACGTTTTACCGAATCTTCCTAAGGTTACACACGAATGTTGAGGAGAACCTTTTTAATTAGACACCTGTTGGTTAACACGAAACTGATCAGTAGCAACTCTCTTCTAGTCACTGCTTGGTCGTTATTTTCGCATCCTGGGCAGCATGTGGAACGTTTGCATAACGCCACGACCGTTGATGCGGGAGTTCTATCATGAGATTGAGTGAAGCTGAAATGGTATTGTTTGGTCAGAGGTTCATTGTTTATAGAAATCGTTGTTCGCATAAATGGGGTACTCCTGTGCTCATCGCCCAACCTAATGTAGCAGGTGGCTTTGAGAATATCGTGGTTTGCAGCGACACTATAAGACGTGGTGCTGCACTGGTGTGGCCATTTCGGTGACCGCACCAGTCAGGTTCTTGATAGTGTTGCCCGAACGCCACTACAAGTAGCTTTAACATCAGGATCTCACACTGTCTAGCTGTATAGTCTGACCGAAATACTGACGTAACCGATTCCCCCGTACGCTCTTTTGCTATCCTAATAGGGAAGAAAAACCTCATATAACTGAGTTTCTCGGGCTCCATTAATATTATATTAAATTCCAAGCATATGCATGCCAATTATCAAGTTCTCTGCGAAGTTCGGTGATTGTCATGATGGTATCTAACTGTAAACCATTAGTTAAACTGTTCTGGTCATGTCAACAGCCTGCTGCACCAAGATTTACAGTTTATTGTGAACTTGTGGGCCATTGCTGGTAATCCTGGATCAGTGACCTCTTGAAAAAAACAATCATTTCTCTTTGTTCTGGACTTCACTGAGTTGGAGAGAAGTGCCCAAAACGCTAATTGCCGCTGTATGTGACAACTAGTGTGGATTACTCGGTTGGTCTGGTTACATTTTCATTCCTCGTTATCTAATGCGCGCTGCAAGAGCGAGCCAATTATTCATACACCGGCTACACTCATGTTTTTACAGGATGTGGAAACTGCTAAAAAATCGGTCTCTGGCTACAGGCCGCCTTTGTGGACTTGTTCACACCGGACCGTACGTCCTTTCAACCCGTATTCTAACGAATCTCCCCAACCGTGTTCCACTTTCCAATCTACCGGGCCGGTGTTGGAGTCAAAATCACCCGGAGAGGGCGATTCTGTCTCGTATAAACGGCTGCGCCCAACGGCCAGATTACTTGTTCGTTTGGGTGAGTTGTTGGCTAATGAATCGGACCACTTTCCACCGACGATCGATGATATCGCGAAGCCTCTAATGTAACATTAATCGTTTTTCACTACAGTTGGCGTTTTTAGAGATAATTTTGTTTCTTCCAAGGCATTATCTTTGTTCCTTGTTCAAACATTCCCAATTTTATATTTCTTTCGACACAAAAAGGGCGCCAGCTGACCCGCACTCAATTCGCCAGGATGGCAACAAATGAATGCGCTTGTGGACGGTGTATAATGCCGCTCGAGACGACCGCTCACGTGGGGGATAAAGCAGAACCTGCGTCCGATCCTCCAGAAGGTCAGTTCTCGTCACTGGATTCCATAGTTGCCACCAGGGAGTCCACGCATTTAGAGTGGCGTCCTAAGCCATCCCATCCACGTTGGACTCGGGTACGAGAGTTGTGTAAAGGCCAACGGTGTCCTTTCATCCCCTCATCCATCTTTCAGCTGCATCGGCATTTGGAATTGGGGCATCAGCACTACGTCAGACTATTCCGCAACGACGTTGGAGCGGTCCTGCAGGACAGAGGGAGTGGTGCTAAATCCAAAGGTGATCCATCCCAGAACCAAGATACAGTGGAACCTCCTCTCTCAAGACTCTACGCTCCCCTTGTGGTCAACTGCAACTCTAGTCTTACTTTGCGTCAGTGTTGCCCCGTCTGCATCAGTCGGCACGGATGTGCTTCAACAATCTTGTCACACATTAAAAAGTGAGTCTAATGTCTGCTGCTCTATGTCATCACAGTAAAACCGATGATCATTTTTACCTTCGTACCATCTGAAGTTGAAGCACACCGGTCCGTCATAAAGACCGAAAAGCTACTGTCTTAAGGATGGTAGCATTTTTTGGATGGCAACGGTATATTGTCGACAAAAATTCCTTTCACATGTGTTCGCATTTGCGAGTTTGAAACCCATGGCGGCTGAATCTTAAGGGGTGTGTGAATCAGGCTACCGTGTGGGAGGTTTTGTACGTTTAACAGACGTCGTTCGTACGAGCACCTTGTTTATGTCTTTGATAGTTTGAGTTATGCCAGGTCACCTATAGGCTGGTGCCAACGAATTCACATCCCATGTTCAATGCAAACTTCCATCGCATACCGAGTCATCTTCGGCCGAAAGTCATACTGTTTTCCTCTGTCTAGTTCATAGTGGCGCAAGAAGGGAGGTGATCAGCAGTCAAACTGGTGGAAGGACGTGAAAAAGACTGAAATTCTCAATACTTTCAATGCGGCCTGCCTTCAAGGTTCGGGTCCGCGTGATCTCGACGTTTGATCAGTGATGCTTCAAAATATTCAGCTTCCGATCGATGTTAGTGAAGTTCTTACCAGCTATCCAGGTTGCCTGATCCAGTATCCGGTGCATTACCTCGGCTAGACATGGAGTTCTCTCTCGTTGTCTTCTTTGTTCATAATAAGTTTTTCAAATCGTGGTTGTACGGCAATGAAGTACTAATGTATTGTCTATGATCTCTCCTTATCTCTGAGTTGTAAGTTGAAGTATCTGTTTTACCGGGTTCCTTCTTGTGAGTGGCAATTTGAACTCCAGCTGTGTCCGGATATTCTCACTATTTTTATCTGGACACCATGACAATGATCAGCATAATTACTCCAAACTTTAGATGGTTTCGCGCGAATACCACAGTGATGTATGGGAAGACCAGTTCGTTGACCAACATAATACAAGAACCGATAACCAACAACCGTTTGGAGCATTACCGAAGGCCTTGTAATCTCATGACTGGTGGGTTTCGGAGATGTATTTCGTAACAGAGCGCAGCATGGCGGCCTCGTTCTCGAGTAGAATATCTCGCGAAGGGCACGCAATCTGGTAACCGGTCGAAAGTTGCTTTCTTCAGGGCACGGTCACCAACTTTTCCCGCACAGCCTCAGTGGATGTTGCTGAGGATATCAGTGTGCGCCGAAGCCGTTTTATTCGTTGAATAATTGCCAATTATTTTCCAAAAATTTAGGTTTCGAATTTTCACGCCATTTCCGCCTTGTTGGACTTTTTCCCAAAAAGCCCGCGCTTCTCTTCTGTCGAGTATTTACACTGTGTACTGATGCATTTATTACTGTTCAAGGCCATCCACAATATTCGACGTTGCTGCCGTTGCACATTGCCTTTAGTTGAGACGGTGAAAGCTCTCCTCCAAAAGTCTGGTCTTCTCTCTGCATTAGAAGTAGTTGGGCTCGTGCCGTAGCTGGGGATTTTGCTCTCGTTCTCGCATCATTTATAGCAGTTGATTGTACCCGTTCAGTCCGTAACGTATGGATAGTCTTCAACGATATGTCTGTGATAGGACGCGATACAACTTAAGATGAAATGACAAGTGAGTTGGAAATCATTTTGCCTGGTTTCCAGTGGTTGATACAAAAGGGATATCTGGCAAATAAACAAGTGAAAACTAACTAGCGCAATCGGCATGACTAGTTCACTTAGTTGATCGTAATGGGCTTAAGCGACAACTGCCATCTTCTGTTCACCTCTAAACAAGACTTCACTGACTTGCAATACCAAAGTCGAGCCACGTAGGGCGATATTTAAACGTAATTGGCGCCAATTAGTAGCTGTCGCTGCATGCAACGAAACCCCCTGACGGATCTAAATTGGTATCGTGGACAGGTCCAACGATATTGGCTGACGTTTAGGATATCCGGATTGGTAGTTCAACAAGCAGTAACATACCGTTTGACTAGCTCCCTGGTTTGATTAGACCGTTTGACTAGTGCCCGTCCTTTTCCCTCTCCAAAATATCATCTGCTTCAAGCAGGGCGGTCAAGCCCACTGCTCTTGAAAGCAGTCACCTTGGGGACTCACTCTCCTTCTCGTAATGTAACTAATCTTCGGATCCGGCACTGGCGTTCTCGTAAGTTCTCTTTTATGGACAGAGTTGCATCTGTTGTAATTTCTCACAGAGCGGAGATCAAATTGAAGTCACTTTGGAGATATGTGCGCCATCAACTGAGTGACATCTGTCTTCACGGCATTCCTGTGTAGCTTGCTTGATTTTTCTTATGCTTTGACACTTCTCCATCTGTATGGATTCATTTCACATTTAGGATGTCAAGTCTGATTGAGTTCCTCTCAAATGAGTGGAATAAACTGTTAATTCATGTTTCCTCTTGTTCATCCCGTCACCAAGTTTTCATCCCTTCATTTCGGCGCAACCCTTGGAGAAGCCAACCACCAGATCATGTGCAGTTTGTGGTGTGTTGACTGCGTATCCGGCTCGATCTGCACGCATTGGCGTCACTGCTTCCGGTGCTGTGATCCACCATAAATGTAGCGCATCAAAGACAGCTTACCAGCACGCTGCCTGGGGGGCCTTTGATGCACATCCATTGGCTTGTCTAATCCTCTTCCCCAATCAACACTCGAGACTTGCCTTGCCAGCAGATGTGGCTTCCCAGCTGTACCGATCTTTGGATTTTGTCGTATCTAACAAACTAAGGACGGCTGCGTCGCTGGACTCCTACAGCCTGCGTTGTAGTCTCACCATTTCTGCCATATTCGGTGACCTGGTCATACTGGAACTAAAAGGACAGGTTGCTTCTGCCAGTACTGTGGTGGCCATAGAAGAGGGTGGTGAGACGCAATCTAGCGTGTAAGTGTGTTCTGTCTGTGAAAATCATTCGTTTTTTATCTGAGTCGTTTACTTATCTTTTCGGAAAATGGATACCTTTGTGCATTTGGCTGTTTTGGTTGTTCAAAATCGGTGATTACTTGCAGGTTGTTTGTGGAGATGAAATTGGGTCGATTTCTCCGGCGAGCTGGTAAATGAGATCGTTTTGAGTTAAGAGAGAATGCTGATAGCCGATTGATCGACTGGATTGTCTTACGGAAGAAAATACAGGGTGAACAAGACGGGACCTGAAGACAAATAGCTTAATAAGCGATCTTATCCGTGTTACCTCGTCGAGTACTAGGTACCACAAGTGTCTCATTATGGCAAAGCGCTTTTGTACATTGCGGTATTTTAGTGAATTATTTGTACTGGAATGGATGCTTGTCCAAATGAGTCATTCTGGTGCGACATCTTAGAGATGAACTGACCGAATAAGAGAATGTCACTGGACCTAAACCTGGTCCACAGGCTGCCGGTCAATGTGTTCTGACACCATGTATTATGTGGTTCAGCTCCTGAGAAGCGTTTAATCCACTAGGTGGCTATCTATGAGTGAGGCAGTCGCAGTCGTTATCCCCATCCTTCACCTTTGTATTCCAGTTAAACGCGTACACACGTTGAACTTGTTCTTGTGCACAGTTTCACTCGACAATGACATAACTCTCTTGTTGATGAGATTTCGACGTCCTCTGAATCACCTCCCTTGTAGGTCCTGCCTAACACCATGTTTACATTCGTCTTATAAACTGCAATGTATCGGCCATACGGTTAGTCGTTGAAAACAGGCATTTTTCGCTTTGCTACCCCTTATAATGTTTGACAGGGGACTTTCATCCACAAAGCTTTGTGTAATACGTTTATCGGCTCTTTTAGGTGATGATTGACCGATAGTCACTGGAACTGTGTACTTCCTATTTTATTACGGTAGAAAAATCTACTAATGGAGTTCCGAACCTCTGACCTGGCATACTTTTGTCCATGCAAGAGATCCAGTGCGCGTGCGACATTTTATTGATGTTTCATCTTTGTGTTTCTTTATTAGACCTGTGCCCGAAATTCCGAATGCAGCACCTTTTGCAAACCTTCGGTCACTGGTGCCCCCACCCCAAGTTACGCTATCTTCTGAAGCACCCATTCTCTCCACACTGGCTGGAGGCTTCGTCATTCCGTCAGTTGCAAACTCTGCTCCAACATGCTTATTCACGAATCACACAAACCCTTCGCAGCCAGATAGCATTTCCGGTTCCAAACGTACACACACCCTTAGCCCCGACACAGCAATCCCAAGTAAACGAGTATCCGTCGGACGAACGGAGACCGAGCCGCAGGACGTGATAGTAATTTCAAACGGTGATTCGTCAGACCATCCTATCCCCAACTCCTCAGGTGAACAGAACAAACACAGGCATACAAAGGACGCAGGTGCTCGGTCTGTTCCGTCAGAATTCGGACGTTTGGGTGAACCCCCTGCAACGCCACCCTTAGACTCCCAAACCCATCACAACAGCTTATCTGTGATAGACACTCCCTGCGAAATGTGCCATGCTACCGTCCCCACACTGAGACATAAGAGTCATTTACAAATCGTCCATGGGGTACGTTCCTCGCTTCTTCTTCTTGCCATTTCCACCAGTTTTCCACACTTAGCACAGACAGGTTACCTGTACGTATTTCGATCCATTTCATCGTTTGTGTCTGTTGTTGGTGACCCTATTTGGACACTATATCAACTAGAAATGCTCTGACTTTCACGAGCGAGCGATCGATCGATGCAATGTCATCCGATCGGCTGATTCATCGCTACCAGTCATTCAGTTCACTTACATCAGTTCATTCAGCGCCTGTTGGAACCCCCTGGTTCACCTCCGACGGACCTGATAGTTCGAACTTTGGCATTACTCAGTCCGTTGACATTCTAAACTGGTCCTGTTGGATTTAAGAAATTACGGTCGTGGCCATTACCACAAATTTCGGGCGCGCAGATAGTCTACCCTTACCAAATGTGTCTGCCACTTATATTATTCATGGGTCAGTGTGGGGTTACTTCACCCATTGTGACACGCACCTTTCCGGAGCGGACGTGCAACAGTCACCGTCCAATCAGCTCATTCCTTCCGAAGAGCGATCACTTTTCAGCCGCTTCTGGCCTTATGTTACTTGATTTGGAATAAATACTTTTGATGAACCCATCACAATTTCGAACGGAGACCATTTTACGTATCTTTGTGTGCTCTCTCAACACTCTTCATTGACTGTAAACGAACAAGAACTTGTGTGTACTGGAGAGGGCAGACTGAATATACCCGCACCCCAGCACTGGCGCTTCTGGTAAAAAATCTAATGTGAAGCGTAGAAATGATGCTATCCAATTGTGAATAGTGGTTCACAACAGGGGAGGCTTTTTGCTGGCAGCTAAAAAGGATTAGTGGGACATTGAAGACTCATCGCGTTGTAGTCTTCATTGTTAGCACCTTTCACACAGCTTGACTTCGCGTAATTCTCGTCTATCTTTGCCCTCATCCCTTTACCCTTACAGCTTAAACTACCCCCAAAGCCCTCTGATCCGTGCGTGTCTTGTGGTCAATTGTTTTGGACGGTCGATGGATTGGTCAAGCACCGAAGTATTCGATGTGAATTCTGTCAAGATACCGTGTGCCAGTCCACACTATACCTACATATGGCTCTAAATCATGTGGTGAGTATTTTCAGCCTTCGTTTGACCCCTACTATCGATCACCTTAACCGCTGGCTGTATAACCATAATGTTTGGTATAAGCCCCAACTCATCACCATACCGATGTGTTCTTCAGGGTTTAGGCGGTCACCAGCTAGGCAACACAACACTTTGTGTTGGTTTGAATCGTGTTAGGTACCATGGTTCAACAAATATATATACCACCCGATGCGCTATGCATGCTGTTCAACTTCTGGAAGTTCTATATTTTTGAAAATGAGGTCTCATTTACCTTCCTTACGGCCTGGAGCATCCCGAATGTTGAAGTGTGCAACGCGGATTGCACATATGCTTCTGGTACACACATACGGCCGATTATCCTTATTGCTATGATATCAAAATCCGTAACCTATCACGTCAAACCCACGTTCAGCCCCTGTAGACTTTGGCCCCCATGTCGTCTCTTGATTAATATATTTGAGGCCCTTCACCCTCGGTTACTGAGGGCTTTTTCGGAAGTTTGGCCGGTCAACCTCCATTTTTTGATGGACTGTTTCTCAATTAGTGCATAGTAGTAGAATGGAGGCACCGGGTGCTAGCTTCACTCTGATTTTGGTATATTGGATACAGTGCAAAATCTCTGTTGAAACGGAGCGTCGTTCCCTCTGGTGCCACATTGCGTATGCGCCTAACTTGACAAACTGTCTTGCTGAATTACTGGGACGTCAGACTCAGCAAGCCTTTGGGTAAGCTGCTTCCGTTTACCAGAAAATCGCAATGGGGATATTTGCTGGTGGCGCGGTTTCGCTCCAGCCTACAGTACTCCCTTTCGAGGAAACCAAACAAACGTGGTCTTGACGTTAGGAGTCGGATGTATGATGGAATGATCACATTTTACACCTTTCGTCAATAATATACAGTATATACTCGCGTAATAAGGAAATAATGGTGGATATGTATAACCCAACAGGAAACACGACAAAAAAGTCTGGAGGCCTTTAAGTACACAACACATCACTTTGTTTCACGAGCAGTTTGTCTTCAATCAGCCAAATTCCGATCACTTAAAAACCTACCTGTGCGGTAGAATTAGTATTATCACTCTACTGGGCGCTGGGTACCGGCGGAAAAGATTGCAGCCGCTACATTAAGGCGAATTGCGTGCAGTCGTGTTCGTTGTATACCTCATGGGAAAGAACATCGATTTATCTTGTCTCCTCCCCAAGACCTTTTGCAATTTGGCTCATTAGTCCGTATATTTTCAGTTAGTTGTTGGCTTTGCCCGACCCTTTAAATCCAGTGTGTTTTATTATTGTGTGCAATTTGTTAAAAAAAACTCAGGGCGTGACGACTATCGTCTTGCTTAGTTTTCTGTCTGTGTGCCCATGCGTATCTGCACTCTGTGGTAGAAGTCTGGTCAGGCAGTTTGATTTTGACATGACGTATATGTCATCCGATCTACATCAAACAAGCAGGAACATTCGCTCAAGCCTGCACGAAGCAGGTGGCATGTTTGCTAGCGGGGGCCGCATTTTCGAGGTAAATTTGGAAAGGCAGTTCAGAATAACAGGATAGCTAGTTGGTTCCCTGCAATTCTATTAAGAAGGAACCTCACTGTTCTCTGTTAGTCGAAAGTGGTGTCAGCTTTTTATTGGTTTTCTCTTATGCTGCTCACGCCGTTTCTGGAACGGTTTGTGTTGTTGCCTACGCCACCGTTTACTCGCTGTTTCGATATGCGTTCTCCGATTCGCTGCGTGTTCGTTACCTCTCGTTCGTTTTTCCATTGGTTCTCGTTTGTCGATACTGTCATGGCATTGGTAGTGTGTCTATCAACGGTGTGTCTGGTACGTCTTCTGTGGTGAATTAGCGTCGCCATCGGTTTATCGGGTAATCGCAGTTTGGTAAAAACGTCTTCAAATTCCACTATGGTGCTTGACACTTTCGAGCCGATATCGCCAGACTGGCAAATAACTGAAGACAAAAATGATGACCGACTGAAAATCAATAATGAGGACTGTTGTTGCATCGCTTTCCACCAATTGAGCTCTCCGTTTGGGGGTAGGGGTGATATGTATGCACCAAACTCTTACTCGCCGACTACTTGGTTATGTAAACTACTGAGAACGCCTCCCGGTTCATCCACATCGGACCTTGGATCGATGACACCTGTTCGTACGGACACAGGGTGGCGCAGTGTGAGATGACCATCGCCTGCATTTTAGACGTCAAGTGATGTAAACGGTGAGCGATGGATGAATTCTCGGACACTGGTGTTTGAAGTTCGTGTAATGTAACTTCAGTGTGCAGCCCGTTTAAGGACGCTCTCTTGTCACAACACCAGCCCTTAGTCACCGCAACGCGCCGCAATGCAGTATGATGTCAGGACGTGCCTAACGTTATAGCCAACAGACACGCAGTAGGTAAACCCACTGAAGTTCGTGCACCGTGAAGCTCTTCAACAGCGCCCATCTTTTTTATTAGCATTGTCACATTATTTTGGGACAGTGTAGGATGATTCCTCACGTATCTGGGATCAGCAATCAGCAGGCACCAGTACCGCCCCAGTACATCTTGCGATGTTTCTAGCTAAGCGTGGAGCAGGTCACGGGAGCACCATCCTGGGGCGCCCAAACTTTCCGTAATTTCTTTCACACTCTCACCCTAAATCACGCGTCGTTTTCCTCATAGATTGCATGGTGAACACTAGCCTCGGTAGACAGTGAATTTGCGTACCCTGCACATGGCCGAGCCACTATAATGGGTGCTTCCTGCCACTGGGGTATCTCATGCTCAACTCAACACCCGTTCCCCAATGGTTTCGTTACGAGTTCGTTGACGTCATCCATTAGCACTCTTGGTGAATAGCTGTTACGCGAAAGTTCAAAGTGCTTCATGTCATCTGCCTCAAGCCAAGACTGGCAACCGTACAGCAGCAGCACGTCTCGTAACCTGATACACAAGACTCTTGAGAGAAAATAATATGCATTCTTGATGTCACGAAGAATCAATGACGCTAGAATGCACAATACAGAGTTAGACTGATAGGTATGCGGTTACCACACTCCCCGTGAATACTTTTTTGAATGTGGACGTCATTAGTGCTCAAATCTCGAGGGGAGGTGACACCCGTCGAAGTCCTCCAGAGATTTCCTCTGGTCTATCGGACCACTCCCAATGACTCTTTGGGAGATCGGAAATCATCTGCTGAAGCGCTCATGGACCGAAAACTGCGAACTATCCATTCGGCTATATCCCTGACACAGACAGCTCGGTCCCAGACAACAAAGCCAGTCCGATTTTACGTGGATGCAGCTGTTTTTGCGCGGGACCGTCGACCACGGCATGAACGCTGGATCGAAGGACACGTCCTTCGAAGACGAGAGAGCGCAATGTACGACGTATCGGTTGGTCCAGATATCTGGACGCGACACAAGAATCAGCTGCGTCCGCGCCATCTCTCGGAGCCGCCAACATCCCACAACGACATTCCGGTTGACATTCTTCTTTACACCTTTGAAATGAAGGTGACCACACTGGATGCAACGCAGCCGGCGATACAGAACGCCAGGGAACCAAATCTTCTCCGAAAAAGGTGGACAGATCGCGGTCGGCGCACAACCACCCCTTTCCAAATGGACCTCAGAAGAACCCGTTACTGACCTTTCTTCCTCAAGGGGAGGTTTTGGGGATGTCACTATCCCCGAAAACCGTTTGTTTTTCGAGTTATTGCGAAATTATTCTAAAATTTCGGATTTTAAAATCCCGCACCCTTTCCTCCATGTTGTACCTCAATCCCAAAAGACCGCGCCTCTTTCCTATTGACCAGTTACACTTTGTATGCACTAACTGATTTATTGCTCCCCAAAGTCGCCCGAAATATATATATATATATATATATATATATA
>NW_008752331.1:33379-53995 GCF_000715545.1 Opisthorchis viverrini
CGACGGACGGTGCTCCTGCTATAAGTTGCCTTTGGTTGGGGCAGTAAAAGCCCTCCTCTGAAGGTCTGGTCTTCTCTCTCTCTACGAAGTGGTTGGCCTCCTCTGAAGGTCTGGTCTTCTCTCTCTCTACGCTAGAAGTGGTTGGGCTCGCGTCTTAGCGGGGGATTCTTGCGCTCGTTCTTAGGTCGCGTATAGCCGTTGTTCGTACCCGCTTCCCATACATAACAATTAGCAACTCACATCAGTTACCTGGAATAGTCTCTGTCAGATAGTTGCAAAGAATTTGAATGATACTGACTCGGGAATTCACCACTACCCTTGAAGTGAAAGCTTGGGAGGAGCTAAATACCCATAGTCCATGTTTCTGTTGCGGGCCAGGAACCCGTTAGGAAATAGCCGGTGGCCAACTGGATTGTATGAAATATTCTTCACTCTTGTTACTAAAAGCAGGATGTACGTGATATCAAAGCAACACAAGGACATCGCCGGATTACGATACCTTCAGCGATGTATCCTTGGGATCGACGTTTCCGGCGTCTTCTACCACCGAGGCTTTCGTGGCAATGAATTCCGCAGGACTTCGCAACGAAGTATGGACAATGCTACTAAATATATTTGGACCATTCTTGTATATCTTGGGTCTCTGATTTTTCTCACCGTTTCCGGAATGGCATTTGTAAAGAGAGTTGCCATACCACGAAGGTAAATTTCTTCTCAGTGTATGGTGCCTTAAAAAGGAGGACAACACTCAGCTATAGTCCACTAATAACCAGCTAAAATCTGCTGTAAAATTGAAGACTAAACGTAGATTCTTGTTAAGTAGCCAAGTTCTAACACGCTGAATATTGCCCATCTTCTAAGAAATCGTTTTCCGTCACCCATCGGTGATCACTGGAAAAGCTTCACTGTAATACTGTTCTTAATTCCATGCTTCTCAAAGATTCATCAGGCATTGTAGAGTATTTGGCTGAGTCCCACGATCCAACTCTTGTCCAGTGGACTCAAACAGTGTGGCAGGTACACTTTAGGGACATTTTTGGACTTAACAGGGCACCCCACTCCTGAAACTAGATTTCTTGAATCTGGGTGAACGTACAACAGCGCTCCACGGTGCCGCTCTTTCTCTGCACTACTTATATTTGCATTTTTTTTACTTTCCAGGAGGCGTTGTGTACTCGCCTGACGAAAGCTCCTAAGCAATGTTTAATTTGCAATGCACCCCAGGACGATTTGGCGCTTCATCTATCGAACAAGCACTTTTGTAGCATTCCTGTGGATGTACTCGATCGTCTCAGAACTGAGGGTCGAAAAGTTGGCGCTTCTCTTGAACAGAATTCCGGCGTTAGTTTGCACGAACTCGGTCCGCTCTACATCAAGTCACAGTCCAATCACCGTGACCTTTGGCCCGGAGCGAACACTGTTGCCGAACACGTTATTTCACGTGATCCTATCGACGCTCAGTTTTCCGTGTTCAGATGCTGTGTCTGCCACCTCAAATTCATCTCCAATTTCCAGCTGGATATGCATGTGCTTCAGGTAGGGATGGTGCATATTTGACATTGCCAAAGTCCTTGTTCTTTCACTACTGCGCGGCTTGTTCTCCGCAGCAGACTACACAATTTCCTGTCAACTGGTTTCTTGTAGTACAAATCACTGGATTTCAGCCCAACAGCGGCGAAACTCATGCCGTACATTATATAACCATTCTATGTAGTGTACTTGCTTGGGCTGAATATGAGAAATCCGTACTTGAAATTATGTATCGGTTAATCGTGAATGCGATCCATGTTCTGATCAATGTCTCCCTGTCATCGAACTCAAAATTCACGGAAACCTTCGTACAAATGGAATCGTGATGAGGAACATCAGGAGCACGAGGGATGAGATTGCTCCAGGTTGTCCAAGCCAAGGCAAGCGAAGTGGAAATGCAGAGATCGGGTTCGAACTACGAACCTTCCGGTCAGTACGCTCGCGCTCTAAACACTTATCCATCCAAACAGAGTGATGTCGGTTATGGGTTATACGTACCATCTCCCATCACAGAGCCGGAAAATAGTAAGCGATTGCAGTTCTAGTAGGAACATATATCGTTGTTAGGCCGCTTGAATTTACACCTGTTG
Source organism: Opisthorchis viverrini (assembly GCF_000715545.1). Classification (NCBI taxonomy): domain Eukaryota; kingdom Metazoa; phylum Platyhelminthes; class Trematoda; order Opisthorchiida; family Opisthorchiidae; genus Opisthorchis; species Opisthorchis viverrini. Next base: position 35,500 of record NW_008752331.1, read on the forward strand.
ATATGCACTCCTTTGGCGGTGAGTAACACTAGTGCCTTACTGCGGAACAACCACCGTATTCCCTGTTTTTTTGTGGACTGAAATACAACCAGGTCTCACACCTTGGCATGATGATGGTTAAGGTCCCCAGACGAAGTCTTCGGCTCAAAAGTTGAATTGTAGGACAGTAGTAGTTGGTGTCACACTGATCAAATGGTATCTTAGCGGCCAGTTTTGCAGTAGGTCCTAATCATCAACCTGTTTGGGGGAATAGACCGTGAAGTTCCGCCAGTGTAACCCAGTATATAATTTAAGCACACGAGCCGACATACTTCTGTAGACTTTTTCGTGCTTGACGTGCGCGGAGAGACGTATTCAATGAACCACTATACTATGAGTCTTCCGTAGGGCCTTATCTATCACCAAACAGCTTATGATCGTTTAGATCTGGCTAAGTGGTTAGAGCGTGAGGTTCAAACCCGATCTCTATCTATCAACTTCCCCTGTCTAGGCGTGGGCAACCTGGCAGTATCCCAGCCCTCGTGCAACCTTCGGGTGGCACGGCAGTTAGGCATTGAAAGGGCGCTACAGCTGAGCGATTTTTTCCACTTTCAACCCATGGCTGTCACTCACTCCGTGTAGACATCCTGGCTGGGATACTGCGGCTACGCTAGAGTTATGAACTGAAACCCTCCAATTCACTTCGATGTTCGACCATTTGCTGTACCGATGGATTTTCACACCACTACGCTTTTTATTTTTGTCGCTCTTACCGCAATCATTCTCTATCATTTTCCCTACTTCTAGTCAGGGCACCGTTACTGCTGTACAGGCTGTCCGTTTACTTGCACTCGTTTGGCCGCACTTGTCTCCCACATCCTATCGTGCTCCAAAAAGAAACCCTCATTCCGATTTATTCGATTGGGCAACGGGATAGCCCCACCGTCCGCCCCTGTCACTACCACTACCACAACAGTTAGCACACCCACCAACCCAGTAACTCCAGCCATCCCTTCTTCTCTGCCACTAATGGCTACCACATCAGTGGTCAGCGAACAGGCTCCAATACCCAATATTCGTCGAGCCGTTGGACCTGTCTCTCAGGTAAGTTTATTTCAAAGTGTTGTTCCAACGTTATACCACCCAGTTTATTAATTTGAAGCTTGATTCTTGAAGAATGCGCGGGCAAAACGCTGTCCGCTGCCACTTGAGTAACCAACTAGAATCACTACAAATGACTCAGAACATGTGAACCACCTGGCTTATTGTGGGTTAATCCAGCGCGGTCATGTGCTCCTAGAAAAGGTTTTCAGCTAGCAATTCTATATTTGGAGGGACCCTCTTCCTCCTACATATTCCTTGTTTCTGTTCTCTGAGGAGTTATTTTATCCCCCTAAGGGAAGCCATGTATCTTACCGATGCAAACTGAACCACCGTGAGTTGCTGGACGTAAACCAATGCACACATGGTTTTCAAACTGGTCATACACCATTCAACTGGGCTAAACGATTGTCTCAGGTTCAAAACTGCAAAAGTGCCGTTACTGCTCGAAAAATGTTGAGCTCGACCAGTGAATGGCAGTCAACAATTTCCTTTCCAATACCACCTTATTGTCATTCATCGTGCAGCGGTGGCCTGTTCATGCGCCATTTACTTGTTCCAATGAACATGATATCGAATGCATGTGTAGACAGTATACTAGCATGTGAATGCCCTTTAAGGCTTGGCACACCCTCGGTTGACCACTCTATTTGGCACCGGTGCACAAAGACTGGAGAGCTAGGTAAAGCTTCAGTCGCAGAATATGCTGCTGAGTCAAATTTGAGAATGCATTTAGATTCCGTTGGGCTTGCCGAGGTCTAAGGATGCAAAACCTGCAATGTCCAGCCCCTTAACCACCCAAGAAATGCACTGTGAGGCAACTCTTGTTGAAGACTGCGTAGATTTATTACGAGTTACTGCATATTGATAGTGCGGGACATAATCATTCGAAGGAACTGAATAATTTCCCAGAACATTGCCTGGAATTTCGGAGTATTTGCATTTTCTAACAATCTGTTCTGCTGTTGTGTTAAAGACTCCCCCACTCGCTGAAGAAATCTTCCCGAAATGGCTCTTTCTGCTTGCCCTCCTCTTTGAAAGGATTAGTGTGATTATGTGACCCTGTGACAAGAAGTACGATCAATGAGTACTTCTGTAGCAACTGACTTTTCAGACTGTATAACCCTCCAGACCATGTCTAAGCAGCAGTCTGCTGTGTGTTTGGTTGAGAACAATTCGTTAAGGCCTCTTGTACTCGTTTGGTAGCACACTGGGAAAGATATTCTCTGTGTAAAGGCATCCGAGTGAGTGAGCATTGCCTCACTGGTCGTTTTCGAAAGCACCATGTTTGGCTACTTGCCTTTTGATGTTATATCGATTCTTAAGCAGAATCAGGCCATGTGTTGCAGCTTTTACTCATCAAATGATGAGTCATGCTTCTTACTTGTCAATCGTGAGTACGAGTCGTTCACCCCGACAGGTTAGCCTACAGGGATGACAACGACCGTCAAGCTGGAGCTGGTAGCCGTTTCCGTTTGTCGCAATCGAACTACGCGTATGGTTTTCTGTTTCTTACAAGAAGAATCAGCTGAGTAATTCTGACGATATGAAGGTCGGTTTTGTAACACTTGTGTACCATTGCAAGGACAAAGTCTAAGTTTGTCTCATCCGTATTGTAAGCTGGTATTTGTGAGCACAGCAGGTTTGTTGCAATAGACTCAGTGTTTCCTGCTGTACACGCTCTCGCCTTTTTTTAGTGAGAATATCGGCTTAATACTTCCCTTAGTGTGTCCCGCAGTGTTATTTGGAGCACATGATTATCCTAACAAAAAGCGTCTCCTGTTCATCTTTTGGTCATGCCATTGTGCAACTTTTCCTCATTACGCTACATTGACTACACCCTGACCTATCTGATTTCTTCTAATTTGTAGTTTCATGGATGCGACTTGTGTCCCGTATTTTGCTTGCGGTTAGAGGAACTGGATACTCACCGACAAACAGTACACAACTGCCCTCCTCTGCCCAAAGTGCCTGTTACCACCACTGCCACTACTTTGTCCATCCCTTTAACTTCTTTAACACCAGCTGTACCGCAAACGGTCACTACAGCAGTCATTGCAACAACGCAACCATACATTCCACAACCCCCACCATCTTTCTTGCCACGACGCCGGGTTGTTCCTCAGGTGACTCCCGGTCGCGCATTGTGCCCTTCGGTCGCCCCCAGTGGTCCAATCATTCAGACCCAACCAATCACATCTATTGTCATTGTTCCCAGGCCATTAGTGCCCCCTCCACGACCTCCTGCACCCACATCGCGACCGATCGCTCCTCGAATTCCTGCCCCTGTCCGTGGACCAAAACCACAGACAGACGAGTTCGTTTGTCCATTGTGCGAGTTCCACAGTTCGTCGCGCAGTGTGGTCATGCAACACCTCACAGAAACGCACTAAGACCAGCAATTGAGTGTCTGCCCCTCCCTACACACATACTCCTATCCAGTTTGTACATAGACCACATCCCAGATTTGTATCAGGTTATATTCTGTCTAGGCCAATCGCTCTACACCTGGACCGGTATCTTTTTCAGACTATCAAACTTAATCTTGGCTTCCTTTGTTCGTTCCGGGTCAAACCTGCCAATATAGACATTTTCTTTCAAAGCGCCTGTTGGAAAACATCCGGTCAGTGGTGTAGCTTCAAGTGTGGTTAGCACGCAATCCACGACACCAGTACGCAATACCTAGGTCAGTCAGTCGCAAGCGTGATGGACTTTCCATGTGTGAGCGTTGTTTTCCAAACCATATACTCTGATTGGCTGCACAACTGCGAGTAGTTATCTGAACCCGACTAACCCAGTATTTCTTTGTCGTAATACCAACAGCTCTGTACGTTTCCACCGGAAGGAACGTTACGAGGGCTGAGATACTGACAATTTGTTCAAGCCTGGACGGAAGCAGTCGAGTTGCAATGCTTAGGTTCTAACCAGAAAGTTCGCGCCTTAACCACTGAGCTGTCTCTCGGTCATAAGAGGAGGAGCAACTGAAGTGATGTCTCCCATGTATATAAGTGTTTACACTGGCATCACTGTTTGAACAATCGGAATAACCTGACAAGATTTTGATCATTTTTAACAGCTGTCTTATTTGTTACGTACACGGAAGAAATGGAAAGTCTATGGTGGGAGCAGGTTGTACAGCGTTTTAGCTAGTGCCCCGAAAGCGTTCGCGGAGGCTAAAGACGTATGGCGTATTCTTTCGTACACTTAGTGTTTTCCCGCACTTTCCTGTATTCCGCAAGTGATCGTTATGAATTCATCCTGGCTTTCACTTCCATATAGTGCTTTCAGAAAGGTTTGGTAAATAATTGGTGGATTTATAGCTGATTGACATTTCGTTTTTGAAACAAACTTCGTCAGGTCAAGTGGGAATGAGCTACCAGTTCGCCCTAGTTTTGAGGCAGACGGAGAACCAATCAGCAAGATCTCTTAACTAGCACAGTAGGTCACTTTTGAATGTCGGCTATTGAGGGAACTTGAGATAAATCGGTGGTCAAAGCTCGAAGTTACTGACCGAAAGTTCCGCGGTTCGAACCCAGCCTCTGCACCTCGACTGCTCGTGTCTAGGCTTTAGAAACCTGGCAGTATCTTAGCCATCATACTTCCTTCAGATGGCATCGCAGCTTGGCACCGAAAGGGTGTTACATTTGAAAGATCCAATTTCGTACGGGCGCTTGAGTTAACTGGTTTCGGGAGTGGAGATAATTTTGATCCGATTTCGGTCCTTGATCTTCTGGTTCAGAGCACTTCGGGTGATTATTCCTCTTGGCTGTAGTTAGCAAGTTTTTTTGGCCTCCCTGGCCTCGCAACTTCGTTAGGGGGGAGGTAGTGGCACTGAGATGTGTAAAGCGCTCTTTCGAACGGCTAGTCATGTTGCATCTGTGATACTCTCAAGTTTATCGCCGAGCCACAGTACAGTCGCCCTCCACTTGGGTATTCTAGTACTGCGTCCGTTGTTGCATTTCGGTGCGCGCAATCGCAGACATGTATTTTACTTTGAGGCTAAGGTTACATCATTAAGATTTCGACACTATCTGGACCACTTCCCAAACGAATGGATAACAACTGTCCAACAAAACTGCTAGGAACTAGTTTCTCTCAGAGCGGATACATTTAGGGAGTGAAATAAAGCACATCACAATGCCTTTTTTGTTTTCAGTGCATCGTTCGTTCAGGGCAAGTGAACAGAAGTGCTTCCGTCTGCAACTATGCAGTTTTGGTTTGCAACCGATCTTTTGCTCGACTTAATCCTCAAACAATATGCCATACCTCACCCAGAATATGGTTGTGTATTTTCTCCCATTGTTGTTCAGCGAAATATGTTGGGCGCATAAAACGTCAAGTTACCAAGGGAATACCTGAACATCTATCTTGCCAGAAAATCAGTTGACTTAACATTCAACCGAAGGCTCAACTGTGCCACATGTAGGTGACACATGTCACGTGATCGACCCGAATGAGTTGTTTCACGTCATCTACCAAGCACCCGATGGAGTGTCCGAATTGATCCAACAGTGTCGCTAGACTACAGCCTGAGTAGTGTCAATACGTTTCCGAATTCCGGTCGGTTGAATGCGCTTTAGCCGTTTGACACAAATCGATCAGGTCAGTCACTCAACGGCCCTCTAGGCCCTTCACAACATCTAATTGGACGCGACGTGAAGTGCGCTGAAATCCGGCGTTGCATGTTTCCGCGCCTTCTAATTTAATAACCAGCTGCTTATTTCATTATTTTCCCCAAGTTTGATCAGTAGAAATGACTCCATTCCGAAAACATTACTGTTCGTCTCTGCATTGTTGTTAAAGGGTCGTTATCACTTGTCATCTCATCGCCCTGAATTTCCCTGGTCATCCCGTTCGAAGGACACTATTTTCCACTGAAACGGCTTCTAAGTAAAGATGACTCATCAACTACCTACTGACCCTAACACACAACTTAACAATAATATGTGTGCATCGCCGAGTGAGTCGACCTTGCCTAATTGTCAAATTGCTCAAGTTGAACCTCAGGGTCCCAAATTTTGACCCCCCCCCTCCACATTGATCGTTCATTTTGCTGCAGGGCAGATAGTTAGCAGGAGACGGGAGGGGCATCAGCATGCATTCGGAGAGGAGGGGTAAAATTCTCAAACCGAGCAACCGCATCGCAAGAAACGAGAGTTCAAATTGTGACTGACAAATTGCCGAGATGACGTGAATCGTATAACTCGTGAGCAGTCAATTAAATGGGTAGAATAGTCATTGGGCATCGTTAATTCGAACGGAGAATCAACATTGATAAGTATGGCTGGGTTTCAAGGATCTTGTGGGCGTTTGAAGTAAAATGCTATCCAGTTAAGCAACCGATCTGCTTTTTTGCGGCTGTTTCTTATGCTGATATTGGGTAGGACTGATTACCTCTGTACTTTAACGGTATTGCTATCAATGACGGACATCTTTCTATCATAGTATTTGGCAGAAACGAATGTTACTGATAACCGAACTCTGCGCTACTTACGAAAGACTGAGTGTCTACTAGGTGACAGTATTTTCGGGTTCGTGGAATCATAACTTCGATTTCCCTTTAAACTGCCAGTCTGCTCTCTCAGGACGTCGAAAACGGCTGTTCATATTGCTTGAATCTTTGGAGTGTGACGTTTTTGGTGAACAAATGAACCAGATGAGTCGAGTTACAAATTAGTCGACTTAAATTTTTTACTGCGCTAAAAGGAAAAACGTTTCAATTAGTTGCATTTCACTTTCATTTGCGCACAGAATCTGGCTTGTGACGCCAAAAGTTTGTCCAGAATGTTGCTTGGTAGTAATAGTGGATTCGAGATTTTTCCACTTCATTTTCGTGACTTATGGTTCTCTTTACCTCCACAAGGTCGCGTAATTTTCCTCATTTCTCTGTATTTTCCCACGCCTTTGTATATTAGTCCAACGGCTATTTAGGAATCGTCTTATCAGAACGAACCCATACCTTCAAAATGCGATCCATCCCCAGAGGATGGCATCTGACATTCAAGTCGAGAAAGCCCATGTTTCTTGACGAATCAAGATATTCAAGGAATGCAACCTTCATAAAGATTACATTACACAACATCCTATGAGCATTTAAACGATGTAGTTTCGCCAGACTATCTACCCCGAGAAGTAACACACAATAAACAGAAAACTTCAGCGTCACCATCGGCAAGTTTGAATCCGGGAGCCAGGCGGATTGGTATTGACGACGGAACCGGTAGTAGAAGATCGGTATTAGCAAGGAAATATAAAAAAGGTTAGAAAATGTTAAAGAAAGCGTTTCGTACTTGTGATGAACATGACTAATACTCTAATGATTAATCTCTTGTTTTAATATTCCATATGCTGTATATATTCGCCAATTCCAAGGCATACGTGCTGGTTGTTACACTTCGCTTAATTCTGGATTTCTAGTTCGTCTGGTTATACCGATATACGTACGAAACTCAATTCTCTTATTTTGGCGTCGCGATTGGAACGATTCATCATGCCTGCCGAAATGGAACCATTAGATGTTAATTCAACTGCGCGTGACGTAGAGGATTATTTGGAACGGTTCGACATATGGTGCCTCACAAAATCCGATATGGATGATAAGAACCTCACTGTATATTTCCTACATTTCGTTGGCAAGGATGCGTGTACGTTGATCAAAAATTTAGTGTATCCTGAATCTCCAATCGATATTTCCTACACTGCATTGAAGAAGAAAGTTCTTCAACACTTCAAGCCGATTAACTGTGTAGCGGCGGTTCAGCAGAAGCTGCTACTCTGTCCGGATCAGAAATTTCAAACTATTCGGAAAATATGCGAGCAGTATGAAGATGTGAAGCATGTGACTAAGACTGAGGAAGCAGTCTTGTTAAATTATTCTAAAAGAAATAATTCAACGATGCAGACGAACAACAAATTCAAACCTCGAACAGATTCTCGTGCCCCAAATCCATCAACACTTCACTTCACAGATCGTAACCCTAATCCGATGGCTCAAAAATTTGGGAAATGCAAGTCTTGTGGACGAAAACATTCCAGATATTCATGCCCCCACAGACGAGCGAAGTGTTTTATCTGCGGTAAAACAGGACACGTTCAACTTGTCTGTAAGTCCAAGAAAGTGTGTCCCTTAACTTCTGACCCAAAGACTGACATGAAGGCATTATCTGAAGATATTTCCACTCTTTCTCTATCTGTTTTGTCTCAGAATTCGTCACATGTTTTTAGAACGTTGATATCCGCTTCTGGTCAAAAGCATGACTTTATTGTTGGTACTGGTAGTGTTGAGTCCATCAATCCACAATCAGCTCTAACTGCATTCTACCCTTGTGCCGTGATAGTGCCTATAGAAGTTAACATTCGCGGTATCATTGGACATTCTGTACCTTTAGTTGGTAGTTGCACGATCCCTGTGAGGTTACCCCAAGGTACCTCTCGATTGTAATTTTTTGGTTTCAACGTCGGGACCGTCGATTATCGGACTCAAAGTTCTGCGCTCACTGAAAACCACGATTATGGGGTGCAGACTACTATTTTTTCATACGGCAAATGTCTTCTCTTCACCATCCTGAACCACGCTTTCGATGGCTCTGGATTTTAGCTCAAATGTTCAAGGTCGCTTCTCAGTCCTTGTTTTCGGCTTTAGTTCAAGTTAGTTAGATTTAGCAGTGAGCGCTCGTGTCTATCCGACCGCAATGTTGTAGCATTTTATGTTCCACAATCCCCAAGAATTTGCCACGCAATACGTGTGTATGCTTGGCATTTACTTACTCTCCGTTTTGCTGTTGCCAGCTCCATTCTATCTGTAGCTGATCACCCCTACTGGGCATGCAGTCATTCAGTTTGGGGATGACCTTCTTCTTACCATTGGTAACATTTAGCTAGTGGTCGGTCTAATGCCCGAAATCCAGCACCGTCAACTGCAAGACGATTTCCGATTATGTTCACCCCGTTTACTTGGAATACTCGTTGGCTATTTTGATGCCCATTCAGGCACCGCAGATGTTAGGATCTTGAGTAAACTGAGACAGCCAATTCTGAGTACACAAGGGTGATCACCCCAGAACATCTGTCTGCGTTGGAACTAGCCTGAAACTAACCCGCCCCCCCCCTGAATTTTTTATTTGCATTTCAAGCCGTTATCGTCATATAGTAAGCCTATAAATGTGTTGCACGCAGACGACTGATGGCTAAAGTGGAAGTGCTCAAACCTCGAAGGTAACGTCTCCTCACAGTCACGTTGGAATTAATTAAGTTTTCCATGTGAAGGCTCTCCGAAGACGTCAAGTAAGTGTTGCGCCGCTCGCTTTCTTTGGGACGTAAAATCTTTGTAAAGAATTCATGTTTTGCATTTCCAGGATCCTGTATAAATCTCGGTTCACCGGGTCAAGTTAAAGGACGAAAATAAAAAGTCGAATGCTACTTGTGTCAAACCGACAGCAGTTTATAATGCTACATCCGCTTAGCTTATGAACCAGGTTTTTGGAAGAACAGAAAGGCTCGTAATGACGCTGTAAGGGTTGTCTCATTTTTGTTGGACTAATTATGAAGTGTCTTGTTGAAAACCGGAGGAACCAGTTCACTGTCAAGCCCCGCATTACAGACCCCCTTCAGATAATCAGAATTACGTTCGCAACATTTCCGTTGTTCGGTTCGCCAAAGCGTACTGTCACTTGGTTTCAGATTCAAATCACCCCCACAGACAAATCGGTAAATTGCGCCTGTGAATGTACCAGGTCAAATTTCCTCCCCTATATCATTTCAAAAGTGTCAGTTGACAACCGGGCACCATATAGCAACCATTTAGCCTTGAAATATAATGGACTTGTGATCTCTCCAATCGGACAACCTGTTCAGCAATCTTGCTGACCCAAGAAGATGAAGTAACATCCACCCAATCAGACACCAAAGAACGCGCGCGAATTATCAGTATTCCGGCTCATTTTAGCATTTTAACTGAAAAGGTGACCAGAGTTCTTCAACTTTAAGTTCTTACTACTCTATCAATGCATCTAGGGATGCGGTGCTTAAGCGTCTAGAAACACAAACAAGTAGAATTTAGCTTCAAAGGAAATTTACAGACTCAGAGGGCCTTTCACAGATTGGATACCTCACTGAAAGCTTAAAGGCAGCACAATGAAACTTGCCATTTCAATAGAAGTTTTATTCTGTACTAGTTTGGATGACTCGCGCTTGGATTCACAAGGAATTCTTGAGAGGCGTATTACCATTGCTTCCTAACAAAGGTGAAATAGCTATGCAGTGCTTCTTGGTACTTCTGCACAAGTCGACTCCAGTTTCCGCTTGAGATAGCTTTTAAAAGAGAGATTTGACAGGCTGCCGAAATCTGAATTCACTGCCACATGCTAAAACCAACTAATTTAAAAATAATTCAGAAAGGTTCAGCTTCCATACAGGATGACCACAAACCAACATTGCTTCTAAAGTGTTTTTGCGACCGGATCGACCGCAGTCAATGTTCAATCAACTCGCGGTTTATCCCTCCTTCTCAGCAACGTACAGGCATTAAGAGGGCGGCGAATCGCGAAGAGTTTTGTGAGAATTGAGTTTCTTACGTAAATCGGTATAACCAGACGAACTAGAAATCCAGAATTCAGCGAAGCGTAACAACCAGCACGTATGTCTTCGAATTGGCGAATATGCACAGCATATGGAATATTAAAACAAGAGAATAATGAATAGAGCAACGAATAGAGTATCAGTCATGTTCATCACATCCGCCACACCTTGAATGAGCATGTGGATGTTTATAGTCCAGTGGTGGTCTTGACCGCAATCTTTCGGATCTTCTCGGAATGGAAACTTCAGACTCTTCACAGGTTGTGTGTTCTTCAGATACGTTTTGTTCAGATACCACAAGATCATCTACAAAGGACTCATTAGTATTTGAAACAGCAGGATTACCTTCAACAGACTGACCTCTGGTGTTGAACTCAACCTGGTCAATGTGTCTCCGATGGCAAGAGAGATCATCGAAATCGAGAATTGTGACCATTCTTTTGCCATTTGATGAAAGTACTATTCCTGTAGCAGGTCGTAAATCATTACCCTTGAAAAATGTAACATCAGCCGTTTTGGCACAGTCAAGACTTGTACGCAATGAACGAGATTTAAAGAAAAGCGCGGGACTCTTCCCAGTAACGGAATGAACGGCGTTCCTGTATTGCATTAGAAAATTATCAATACCACGGTCCAATTCCACAAAAGTAGTAGGAGAGAGTGAAGTAATTACAGACTTAAGTGTTCGGATGAAATTTTCAGCAAGTCCATTAGATTGGGGATGTCGCGGAGCAGTAAACACATGTCGACATCCAAGACCCTTCAACCACTGTTCGAAGAAATTTGCAGTGAAGTGTGCGCCGTTGGCAGTGACCAAAACAGTTGGTACACATTCATGGCTGAAGCCTTTCCTCAACGCTTGCTGAGTGAATTCGGTACTTGGAGACTTAGTCAGAAAAACTTCAGACCAACGTGAATATGCGTCAATAACGACTAAAGCATAGTATTTCCCGAGAAAAGGACCACAGTAGTCAGCATGAACTCGTTGAAATGTTTCACAAGTAACTGGCCACGGATGCCAATGTGAAGACTTGTTATGAATCTTGTGTCCACGCTTAACAAAATTCTTAGCAGTATGCTTGATGTCAGCATCCAGTTCCGGCCACCAGCATGACAAGCGTGTAAGGGATTTCATTTTATCGACACCCAAATGACCAGAGTGCAAATCTGCAAGTAAGCCGCTCGCTGAGTTGGTGGAATGGCAACTCTATCCTCAAAACACAGCAAACCATCCGGAGTAACGGATAAGCTTTCGCGGCGACAGGAAAAAGCAGGAAATCGGCGTCGTTCTTGCTGCGTCCAGCCACGTCGCAGTGCAGAGAAAATGGGAGCGAAATATCTTTTAGTGTCAGCAACAAGCACATCCCGCTTGACTGGTAATGGTTGAATCAGTAGACAATCTGAGTTGTTTGAATCAGAGTCACATGATAGAATTCTTGACAAGAAATCGACATGAGGAATCATTTTCGCACTACGATGAACTACTGTGTAGGTGTAAGAACTCAATGCAATAATCCACCGTTGCACCATAGCGGCAGATGACTTCGCCAGAGACTTCGTTGGATGATACAAGAACTTCAAAGCCTCGTGATCAGTAGCAATGGTAAAGTTCAATCCAAAAAGATACTTATGAAGCCGTTTGACAGCCCAATATACAGCAAGTGCTTCTCGTTGAGTCTGAGAATATCCACGTTCGGCTTTTGAAAGTCGACGGGAAATGCAGATCACTGGTCTACCACACTGTTCAAGGATTGCTCCTATTCCAGTGGGAGAAGCATCAGTAATGATCGTCGAATGATGTTTGGCGGAAAATGGCTTCAAAACAGCTGAAGTCTGAAGATAACCAAGCAGTGCACGCAACGCCTTCTCATGGTTGGAAGACCAAGAAAATTGATTGGAAGATATGATATCAAACAGACAACTTGCGTGTTTGGCGAAATTAGGAATGAAACGAGAGTAATACTGAAGTGCTCCTAGAACTGAACGCAGTTCTTGTAGATTGGTCGGTGATGGCGCATTTACTAAAGGGGATAGACGTCTTGTATCAGGTTTAAAACCGCTGCCATCCACAATGTAGCCAAGGCATGAAAATGATGGGACACCAAAAGTGCATTTTTCAGGATGAATAGCTACATTGAACTCAGAAAATCTCTTCAGTAAAGACAACAGACGCATATCATGGGTAGCTTTGTCAGCAGCGTGCACAATGACGTCATCTTGGTACGTCTCAACACCCTCCAAATCTTTTGCAATAGTATTCATAACTTGCTGAAATACAGCTGGTGAAACGTTCAGACCAAAGGGAAGAAAATTGTATCGGAATAACCCAAAGGGTGTGTTGATCACGGTAAGGTTACTGGAGGCTTCGTCCAGTGGTATTTGAAGATAAGCATCTTTTAAATCGATTTTTGAAAACACACTTGAACCTGATAAACGATACAATACATCTTCTGGCTCTTCCGTGGTGCATGTACGTTGTAGTAGCCGCGTATTTAGCGTAAGCCGGTAGTCACCACAAATTCTCGGAGTAATACCATCAGCCTTCAGTGGGGTAACGATCGGAGTTGCCCAATTCGATGACTCAACAGGAGTCAGTATTCCTTTCGCACACATTGAATTTAATGCTTGACGAACAGGCTCGCGTAAACCAAATGGAATAATCCGTCTCTTAAGAAATATAGGCTCTCCTGTAACTTCGAGCCTCATCTTGGGAATTTGCATGCCACCTGTGGCCTTAGAACATTTAAGAATCAGTTGCTTGAGTTCATTCTCATTCGCAGAAGTCAGTAAGGTGATACTGGTTTGCAGTAAGCGTAGAACTTTGAGTCCGACGATCGATGGTCCCGACGTTGATACCAAAAAATTACAATCGATACAGGTACCTTGTAGTAACCTCACAGGGATCGTGCAACTACCAACGAGAGGTACAGAATGTCCAGTGATACCGCGAATGTTAATATCTGTAGGCACTATCACGGCACTGGGGTAGAATGCAGTTAGATCTGATTGTGGAATGATGGACTCAACACTACCAGTATCAACAATAAAGCCATGCTTTTGACCAGAAGCGGATATCAACGTTTTAAAAACATGTGACGAATTTTGGGACAAAACAGATAGAGAAAGAGTAGAAATATCTTCAGATAATGTCTTCACGTCAGTGTTTGGGTCAGAAGTTAAGTGACACACTTTCTTGGACTTACAGACAAGTTGAATGTGTCCTGTTTTACCGCAGCTAAAACACTTGGCTCGTCTGTGGGGGCATGAATATCTGGAATGGTTTCGTCCACAAGACTCGCATTTCCCGAATTTTTGAGCCATCGGATTAGGGTTACGATCTGTGAAGTGACGTGTTGATGGATTTGAGGCACGAGAATCTGTTCGAGGTTTGAATTTGTTGTTCGTCCGCATCCTTGAATTATTTCTTTTAGAATAATTTAACAAGACTGCTTCCTCAGTCTTCGTCACATGCTTCACATCTTCATACTGCTCACATATTTTCCGAATAGTTTGAAATTTCTGATCCGGACAGAGTAGCAGCTTCTGCTGCAGTTCGGGCAGCTGAATGCCAGCAATGAGTCTATCATGCAGCTGGTCTTCCAATTGGGCACCGTAGTCACATTTGGCTGCCTGTGTATGCAGCTGCAACACGAAATCATGAACCGACTGAGAATGGGAGCGGGTCAACATATTGAACCGCCGCTACACAGTTAATCGGCTTGAAGTGTTGAAGAACTTTCTTCTTCAATGCAGTGTAGGAAATATCGATTGGAGATTCAGGATACACTAAATTTTTGATCAACGTACACGCATCCTTGCCAACGAAATGTAGGAAATATACAGTGAGGTTCTTATCATCCATATCGGATTTTGTGAGGCACCATATGTCGAACCGTTCCAAATAATCCTCTACGTCACGCGCAGTTGAATTAACATCTAATGGTTCCATTTCGGCAGGCATGATGAATCGTTCCAATCGCGACGCCAAAATAAGAGAATTGAGTTTCGTACGTATATCGGTATAACCAGACGAACTAGAAATCCAGAATTAAGCGAAGTGTAACAACCAGCACGTATGCCTTGGAATTGGCGAATATGTACACCATATGTACAGCATGTTAGAGCAACACAATAATGAATAGCGCAACGAATATGGTATCAGTCATGCCCACCACAGTCCTCCACACTTGCAAATCAATTACATCTGGTGTTTCCTCAGTCGATTAACGAAGGCCGCCTTCTCTCTGCCTGGAGGGAAGCGATTGTCACGCCAATCTACAAGGCTGGTGACCGACCATCGCCTGGCATCTACAGACTATCGCCTGGCAGCTATAGGCCTATAAGCCTCACTAGCGTGCCGTGGAAGGGGATGGAACGCATTCTGAAGCGAGCCATCCTAGATCACCTTACTTCCAGCAGCTCAACACGGATTTCTCCCAGACCGCTCTTGCGTGACAAACGTGCTCGTCTTTATGGACAGCTTAACCCAAGCCAAAGACGAAGGATTCATTCGGATGCCATATTTTTCGACTTCTCAAAAGCATTTGATAGGATCCCACACATCCAGCTGCTCCACAAACTCGAGTCTTTCGGGATTCAAGGGACAATCCTTCGCTGGATCAAGGCATCCCTATCAGACAGATCATTCCGTGTGAGAATAAACTCGAACTACTCTTCTTTAGCGCCGGCCTCCATTGCAGTTCCTCAAGGCTCCGTCTTGGGACCACTCCTGTTTCTGATCTACGTCAACGACCTCCCAGACGTTCTTCCGAGTCCATGTCTACTTTGTGTGGACGACGTGAAATCCTCGAGTTCCAATGCCGGTTCCCTCCAAATGGATGTAGACGCTGCCAAGCAGTAGTCGTTAAACTGGCATCTTCCTCTGAATGACGAAAAGTGCGTCCATATGCTGTTTGGAGGGGATTCAGCGAATGCCTTTGCTATGCATGGTGAAAAGGGACCAGAAAACATTATGAGGATAGATGCCCAAACGGATTTGGGCATCTGGGTCTCCTCAAACTTGTGCTTCTCAATGCACCATTAGCAATCGGCTCAAAAGGCATTCGCCATTTTACAGATGATCCGACGCACCTTCTCCCGTATTACTCGAGTGGAATTCCAAGGGCTCTATGGGCTCTACGCCAGACCGCTCTTGGAGTGCGCCAACCAATTTGTCTACTCAGGACGCACGAAAGACGTCACCCTCCTTGAGCGTGTACAGCGGGCCGCTACGAGAATGGTTCCCGGCTTCAAATCCGCGGACTATAATCTTTTCCCTGGAGTGTCGTCGCCTCCGAGGGGCCCTTTTTGAACAAAGCTTGGCAAAGAGGATTTTTTACCATTGAACCAGCAAACACACGGCGGGGACGTGGTAAGAAAATTTGCAAACTCAGAGCACGCAATAGACAAAATTTCTTCTCATTTCGGGTAGTAGGTGCGTGGAATGACCTTCCTCCGACGGTTATCCACGCTCCTTCTATAACCCAGTTTAACGCACTATTAGACACTCATTTATGAGAACCCTTGCTTTGGCAAGCATACTGCTCCGCGCTGAGAACATAACGAGAAGTGCTACACCATTTTTCACTTGTGCCTTTCAGGTGAACGACAGCCACTGACCGATAGGAACAAAACCGACCCAGGAATCTTGGGCAAAAGCCTCGATCCTGTGTCTCAATCCATGAATCCCTGAAAATTCATCTGCTCTTCCTCCCTTAACCTCTTTCATCCTTTCCCCGTGCATTCTTGAGGCCTTTGCAATCTCATTGCGCCCTAAGACCTGGGACGAGGTCTTTCACTCTGGTGACACGCAAAGCGTGGCTAACATCTTTTACGGCAACTTACTATCATCATTAATCTAGTTGCTACTACACGAGCTTCCTATGCTTCTGGTTGTCATCCAGCCACACGACTACCCGCTACACGCCATAAACTAAAGAAGTGTCGTAGGCTCTTCCTTGAATCCCATGATCTCTCCCTCCTTATTGTAATCAACAAACTTTTGACTGATATTACCACGGCCAAACTCGCCCTTGAAAAGCGTGAGGAATCGACCGCCGTAGCCCATTTTCTACAGCCTAAGATGCTGGGGCCCCTTTTTCGCCGGCGTTGGTTCTCCAATTCATCTGCAGTTTCAAATATTCTGGCCGCTTACGGTAAACCTCTCTCTGACTCTGCTGACATTGTGGAATCCCTAACCACCCACATCGCTAGCTGCTATGTTCCCTCTCCATCGACTCTATCTATTTGTTGTTCCCCACCTGCCTATTAAGTGGCCACATCTGCCGACGAGACAAGCCCCAAAATCTGCACACTCTCTGCTAATTTATCTGACGTAACTTCGTCTCTCGTTTGCCTTAGAGACTCAAGTTTCCCAGGCACTGACGGCATCCATTCACTTATCTTAAAAGCTTGTGGCCCGGACACCCCCACCCTCATCCTTAATCTCTTCAATATCTCCCTTATCACTGGCACAGTTCCTAGTCAGTGGAAGCACTCTACGATTGTCCGACACTATAAGTCAGGTCCACGAACTGCTCTAGCCAGCTATCGCAGCATCCACCATGCCTGCTTACTCCTTGGTACCCTAGAGCGCCTCATCAAAGTTCCTGTCATGGAATACCTGCTCGCCACCAAAACCCTTAGCAATCGGCAGTATGGGTTTATGGCACGGCGGTCAGCTAACACATGCCAGGTTGACTTCTTCAATCATATTTCATCCGCCTACGATACCGGACTGTGTATTATCCTTATCTACCTTGATATTCGCAAGGCATTCGACCAAGTTCCCCACGGTGCACTCCTCAACAAATTACGAACTACGGGGATTGGTGGCTCACTACTGCGATGGTTCGCTTCTTACCTCACCGGTAGAACCCAGGCCAACAAAATCGGGGATCTCTGCTCCTCAGCCCTCCCCATTACCGGTGGAGTTATTCAGGGTAGTGTGCTTGGCCCTCTACTGTTCTTAGTGTACGTTAATAAAGTCACCGACTCGATCACCCATGGATCCCCTTTTCTGTTTGCTGATGACATTAAGATAGCTTACACGTTTAAGGCCAGTGATTCTGCTTCTACACTTGCTAACATTCAGTCTGACTTGAACTCTTTAGCACTCTGGTCTTCCAACTCCTGTCTTTCTTTCGCTGTTCCAAAATGCCAAGCACTGACACATCGATTCCAAATTCCTCCTGGGACGCTTACTCTTAATGGACTGTCGATTCCTACTCTTCCCGAAGTGAGAGACCTAGGCCTTGGGTAATCTTGTACAGTTATCTTCAACCAACACACAAGGTACAGAGTGGCTAAAGCTGGCAAGCTCTACGCTTACATTCGCCGTTCCCTCCATAATAAATCATGTTTAGTTGCCATCTTTAAACAATTTGTAAGACCGGTTCTTAAATCCAGCCCTGAATTCGCCTCACAGTATTCACAGATATGCCGAACTACTGTGGAGAATGTGCAGCGCTCGTTTACTAAGTCCCTGTTTCTGGTGTCATCCACACTACTGTATCGTCCTCCCTGCTTGTCATTTGGGCTGAATCCATTATGGCTAAGGCGCATCAGGTTGAATCCAGGGGCTTTCTACTTCGCCTAATCTACCGGCGGGCTTACATAACTGACTGCTGCCCTGAATTTCCTTCCCGTACTCCCTATAATATCCGTAACTCAGGATGTTTACTCTCACTGTCGACATGTCGAACTGTCTTTAGACAAAACTTTTTCCTTTGCCTTTGTTCTAAACTATGGAACAAGCTCCTCTCCCATATCCGTACTATCTCATCTCTCGCCGGCTTTCCAAAGGCCATCGATTCCTACCTTTCTCTTGAGGGAGGTGAGG
>NW_008752331.1:54236-69528 GCF_000715545.1 Opisthorchis viverrini
TGTCAGCTCTATTTAATGTCTGGTGCTTTGCTTTCGCTGGATTTAAATAACCTCAGCCAAACTAAAGCCTACGCAATACGCTGTTCCAAAATATTCTGCATCCCCTGAATACGCGCAGCGCGCACATATCAAATGGTGGGTCTGAAGATGCGCTATGAATGAAATACTTGTTTGGCCCCACAGCCCAATCATTCCCACATGCACATAGCACTGATGCACCTGTACCTGACAGAGTGTTTCACGCCAATGCTTCGTTTTCGCTTTGCCATAGTACACAGGCTCTGAACATCTCCATTCTACTCCCATTGCCCAAAAGGTAGTTGATATTTCATTTACTCCCGCGACTTGCCTCTTCCAGTGGCTGTTCGCTGTTCGCTTGTTCGAAATGACTGAGCTGTTTTACTGGCCTGACTTTCCCCCTGACCGGATAAAATATCCGGTAGCTGGAGTTATTTATTAATGCACAAGCCGCACTTATGACTGCTTGGATGGTTTTCCACCTTGCAGATCTGGCAGCATGCACGAGGGATGAAAACCTCGTGTGGTGGACGGGTACGCTCTGCAGGGAGGGTCGCCCTGTTACGTTGCACCATGGTGCGTTCGTATACTCGCCACCCCTCCAGTAGCACGGGTGTATCGTCCATCGCCGGTGGTTCTGAGCCTAGCCCTTAATTCGGGAAAACCAAAAAAGACCATCGTTACTGTTTGTTTGTAGCTGGATTGGCCTTGTTCCGGTTGCCACTTGCCCCACAATATCAAGAAATACAAGCGGACAACATCTGTCCTCCCGTTTGTTCTAAAAAATAAATAAATAAATATTAAAAAACATTCATGGATGGGGTACCTCGAGAGTACCTGTGAGGCTTACGGCTAACGTCGGTGTGCAAGGTGTTGCCACTCTCATCTTAGTGGGGTCACACCAACCCTAGTCCACTTCATCACTCAAACATAGCACACATGTTCTTCCCTCTTGTCACCTAAAGCGATCATATGCACAAAAAGCTAATAACTTATGATTTCTTGATTACAAGCAGTCACAGCTAGCACCTAATGGCTGTTTTTTGCCATGCACCATTCGTTTTCTGGAGTTGACTCGGTGACTGGTGACCCTTAATCTTACTTTCCTGTTAGGTTGATGCAGTAGACCTCAGTTAAGCTACGATTCTTACCACTTATCTGGGAAGCTGTTGCCTGTCCGCTTCCCACTTGTCCACTGTCACTGCTGACATCAACCCCTCTTTCTGCACAACAAGGACCCGATGTCATGACGCTTTGGTGAGCAAATAAAATACCGCCCGTTTTCAAATAGTCCAACAGCTAGCCCCCTGCTAGCTACCTCGACGACAAAGTTTTCACCTTCCTAAAACTAGGCACATACTCTGGCCCAACTAGTACTTGGCTTCTAGATCAGCAAATGTATTCACCTTTCTTGGGTCCATTTAGCTTGCAGCCATCCCTTTTTAGATTTTTTCTATCGACGCCGTTGTATCTCATGCCTCCTAACCTTCACGGCTGTTTTGATCAGTTACACCCAAATCCACTTATTTAAAAGATTAGAGAGAACGAGTGGGGATTTTAACATTACCCACACGATAAGGAAATGAGACTTCGAGCAATTAGTTGCACGCTCGCAAGTAGGCTTTTTGTGTCCATTGGACATAAAGGTTGTTTTAATATCTCAAAATTCTTCTGTTACTCTAACGATTTTTAGCAATTATTCGAATTTGGCGGTGGATCGTAAATAGGTTCTAGAGTACAAATAATCACAAAATGTCTCCAGTTGAAGAGGAAGATTTAGGCTTTGAGCACTTGAAACTCTCAGGAGTGATAGGATTAAATGGTAAGGAAAATGTTTGACGAACACTCTCTTTTTAACGTAGGGAAAATTCCACATTCATTCACGATGCACCCAGACAGGCAACACGCCGTCTTCGCTTTGGGGTGCACAGTGATAATCCAGGACATGAATACACATGAACAGCACTTTCTACAAGGTCATACGAATAACATAGTCTGTCTGACAGTTAGCAAAAACGGAATGTATATTGCATCCGGACAAACCACATATATGGGCTATAAAGTAATCGAGTTTACCACTATCTCAAACCCCGAAGGCTTCTATAATTGTATGGAATTATGAAACACGGGAAAAATATGCGGAATTCGTCCTACATAAGGTCAAGGTTCAGGCCTTGGCTTTTTCTCCTAACTCAATGTATCTTGCCAGCCTCGGCGGGCAAGATGACGGGAGTGTTGTGATATGGTCAATAGGAAAGAAGGAAGCCATATGTGGGAGCCCAGCCCAGCATCAAAGTGCTGGGATAACTTTGGCCTTGGCTTACGCGAACCTCGACGAAGAAAAATTCATCACAGCTGGAGAGTAAGTTGTGTTGTTCCAACAATACTGTTTCAGAAATACTGTCCGAATCTGGCAGCTGGACTTGGAGAATCGGAAAATACGTCCAAGAGATTGCGCCCTTGGCCAGATTAAGAGAACTGTTCTATGCATTGCTGTATGATTTTTAGATGAAACGTACATGACTTCGCATATTTCAGGTGTATCCGGACGATGACCTGTTTTTCTGTGGTACAAGTAGTGGGGACATTCTTGGAATCAATATGCACTCTGCTTTACTTCAGATTGTCTCACCAGAAAAGAACAAGTACAGTCTAGGTGTTTCGACTATAACTGCCATGTCAAACTCAACTCTACTTATTGGAACTGGAGACGGTGTGGTGCAGGAGTGTGCGATTAGCTACAATCGGGAAGGACACCGGTGCTATCCGAAACTGAGCCGCACAAAGTGAGTCAAGGAGTGCATAGTGATGGGTTTAAGAGTGGTCTCCGCACGTTTGGAACTGAGTGGTTCAACTTTCGACCAACTCGATTTTTCAGTTTTGGACATGCTGGTTGAACAAAACCTTTCTCCGTTGGTAATGTTCGGTAAATTAGAGACGTTATCTATATTAGCGGTTATTTGTTAAAAAAAAGAGTTATTTTGAGCGAACGTAATCCTGTCAATCTTGTTAGGATGGTTTTGTTCCTATAGCGTGATTCGAAATATGCCTCAGCAAAACTTCTGTGACACATCCGTAAGAATTATGCAGAAAGATGATGTGATTTTACATATACCTATATGTTATGTACATAAAAGAAATATAAGTCGATTCCATCAGTGGGGCACCCAGAAGCTGCCGAAAGTTTCGGTCGCTTCAGCTTTTCTATCAACACTCTTACAATATAATCTACATTTAACGTGTTCCAGTATATTCACAAAATATTTGACGAAAAAAGTTACATCGCTAGTGGTGAGCTTAAGTAAACTAATATCAATATCCAACCATCTCTTGGATATTCTGAAAACTTTGGTGAAGTACCATTACTAAAATAAAAAATATTTTGTGTTCGTCAGCACCAGGCAGCCAATAAAGCGCTGCCAATTTTTAAGCTTCATAGCTCATCGTGGCTGAGAATCTCCAAGAATATGCCTGCTCAGTCAACTGCACTACACAATTGTTTTTCTTGATTAATGGCGTTATCGGTCTTGCAGCCCAAAATGTGATATTCAAAAGTAACAGCTGGTTCGTTGCAAAGTTTTACGATCAACAAAGCCATTCTGCGAATGCACAGTTAGTTACACAGTATATTTTTGTGTTGCCCCTGAAGCATAAGAAAAATACAGTGCATGTTTTGGATTTTAAATAAAAAAACTCGGATTTTTTCAGTGGTCTCATAGTCCATGTGAGAAAATTATTGTGGTAGTCATTCCTTCAACCGAAGAGTTTCGAAAGCAATACAAGCCTTATAAGACATCCTATGAGCTTGGGATAGCTTGATGGTTAAAATAATAACCCAAAATTTGTGTTTCTAGTCTAATACGATTATTCCTATTGCTCTTGTCAAAGCTTTGGAAACCTCGTAGTACCTCAGACCTTCTGCTTCTTTTGCATGGTATGCTAACTCGGGTGTTGGCGGGACATTACAGCTGATCAATTTTTATTTTTTCACGAGCTAATCGTTATCCAGGTAATGTAATGACAGGCAATGATCAACCGTTGCTCGTTGTAATCGATGGAAATATCGCCTAATAATGTTCGTTTTTGGTTTATCGGTAAGTGCCCTTTTGCAAGCGATGTCCACTGTTCTGAAAATAGGCACTAAAACTAAATAGTCGGTGGTCAGCATACATCTGCACCTAGCGCTACCATCTCCTGTGCGTCTCGTGTATAATGCCAGACAGCTCCCCATTTCAGCTTCAGCTGCCTTATGTCTGCCTATGTGAGTCTCTATGGTGCCTTTGATCACATAGGTACATGAGAGATACTTAACATCGCCTATCATTATCGATATTCTTTAAGGACATTGCGCGCGGGGCTGACTGACATCGGGCATCTGATCGAATATAGATGCTTTTTATGTGCGCCTCAACACAATGCTTATTCTAGCCTACCCAGATGCAGAGGCCTCTGTGTTACTAGAATTGTGTAGGTAAAGGCAGCGCATTCAGCTACAGTACATGCCCGTTGGATTTTGGTTTTGATCCTGCGGCATTACTCAGCAGAGGTGTTTGTTTTTCAGTAGCACCTGGATGCAGTCAACGTCATCTGTATTCTGTTATCATTCTGAGTCAACAGCTTTGAGTTGAGACCACAAAAACCGACTCTACAACCGACAGCTGACTGAAACTAACTTACAAGATATTTGTTAACGCTATCTAGAATGACCTTTTTGTGCTGCACTCTGCATGTAGTCGTAGAAATTTTGGGAAACTCTTTTTTGCTTTCTAGTTATTTAAAAATGGTCCAGACCGTATTTTCAGTTGTTGCGCCAGAGTAAAAACAAACATCTTGCACAAAAGTAAAAGCAATAAATAGACTTCTATTCGATCACAAGAAGCTGCAAATAAGCCCTTAAAACTCATGTTTGCAAAATTTAATTGCTGTGTATCGCTTGAAATGGTCGCCACTTCTTCAACATAGATGTAAGTTTTTTATTATACAAGTTATTAGATGTCAAATCTACATTAATTAGGGATAATACGTAAGAAATTAGTTTGGTTGAGTGCGAAACTGCTTTCTTTATAAAGATTTAAATGTTTATACAGTGGATGACTGCGCCACAATAAGGTTATTTGAAAGCATCCTGTTTATCTCAAAAGCGCCACTTTGTCGGTATTTTCAGTCAGGACACGTGCACTCAGCAGTGATTTGCTTTTTGGCTTAATGGGGAAAAGCTGTGCTGTTAGTTTGTTGATTGCATACGGCATTTCATCGTGTTTGTGGGCAAAGATTAGCAGGCATTCCCTTAAAGTGCTATTGCATACCTGAAAGTTACCATTCAGATGAATAATGCTGACTCGGAGAAAAAGTTGCGCGAGAGGTTGGCCTTTAGCTTAGATTTACTGGCCCTGAACTGGTCCCACTAAATGACGAGTTCAAGACTCAGCGTCATGTTTTCAACTCTGCTGGCTTCACATATCCTATAGCTAACGAATGAACTGATATTCATATCAAACAAGACAGCAGTGCGGAAGCGCAGTTATGTGAAATTTGTTATTGACTTTCTTAGTCATATGTTTATTTTCTAAGCAGACAACCCTTAATCTGAAATGAAAGTGACAGAACCAAATGATTTTATTCTGCTGCTTCAGCAAGATAGTCTCTTGTGTGTCACAATTATTCTGTGCTATATTTGGGACGGTCAGAGCGCCTTAATTTTTTCACATTTTTCTACACAGACAAGAGCAAAAGTTGTCCGGGAAAGTAACGGCTATCAGTTTACGTGGAGAAGGCCATCAGTTTTATGTTGCAACCGATAAATGCAATCTCTATCTGTTTAAACACGCTGATTTCTCTCAGGAGTTGATCTACTCGTCTCATTACGCAGCTGTAAATGATATCCGATTCCCAAAGTAAGTTTCAAATTTCATTTTCTAGCATTACTATTCAAGTTTAATTATGATGATGACGTAACCTGTAAGCTTTTGGAAGCCATAAACACTGAAAATTTTGGACAGAAAACTCGTTGATCTACCTACTGTTATTCACCAAATGTTTTCTGCGAGCCATGAGCCACCATATTTGAAGGCACTTAGCTTGATCTTCCAACGAATAGATACCAAACATGTGATACTATAAATTTTATACTGTAAAAGAGAATTAAGCAGCTTATCAAACTGGTATGTGTGTCTGGCAATATCCAGTAAAAAAGCCGGTGTTGGCAAGTTTTAGACGCAAATCCGGGAGTGATCTTTCAGCCAGCCAGTCAGTTCTACAGGACACTGTATGCGCCATCACCTACGTCGGTTGTATAGAGTGTTCTTTAAGGTTTTTTATTTACTCTGTCTAATCAAATGCACCAAAATCAAAAATTTTCCAAACAAACAGGAATCTGTATTCATTTTTGTTTCTGTCTTCGTTTACATAACATGATGTCATCAAGATGTCATCACAGAGAGCATGACATCAGTGTTCAACACCGATGCTCTGCAGTCACATTTTATATTAAAGCCTTATTGTGAAGAAAAAAATGAAGGTAGGCAGAAAGAGACTTGAAACTATCTTACCAAAATCATTTCTACACCTCTCAACACTCATTCAGATAATCTGGATCGAAATTGACAACGCGGAAGTCAGTGACATTGATTAGCATCCCTGGCTTGCAGCGTCTCCAGTCAGGCGCATTGGAGGGTTCCGCGGTCTTTGTCCTGGTGGCCAAGTAGCATCAATGGAACCTAAATATCTTGTAATCGCTTTCTTTTCCTTCCGTCAGGTCAAGGTTGGCCACCCCTTTGCCTCTGTCACTCTTAACTGAGCACGAAAAACAGCGTTCTCTTCGACAAACTATGGTTTGGCATGCGCGATACACGGCTTTACCAACCCAGATTCTGATGCTGGACACACTTTTAAATGAAAGTTTCTGTTGCATAACCAAAAAGAAGCTTTATAGCTGCCTCGTTACAAATCCCCCGACGCCATCGTAAACCAACATCAGTCAGTCATCCTGGACATAATTCTGGAGCTCATTTTTAGGAAGTACTTAAATTCAACTATGGTGCTGTTGAAGACTATGGTGGTGCGGGTGCTGATGATGGTGATATTGATGGTGATGATGTTGACGATATAGCAAAAGTCACCAGCCACCTCACAACCGAAAAAGCGATCCCTTGGGATCCAGCGCCAAGCATAACTAATTTGCTTAAGGATGATTTGCAGAAGCATGTCACATGCTGGCCACTTTAACACAGCATAAAACCCATTGTTTTACCCGCACTCGATTGGCTTCACGTTGTCTAAGACGGCGAGAAACTAGCGGTGATTTAATTCTTTGTAACTTTAAGGCAGCTGGATGCGAAATCACTAAGTGAATTGTCCAATTAGTGTCAAACTAAAGCCCAGTAGACGGCGAGGATCTTTCAAGTCAGAATAACTCATATTAGTGGACGAAAAGGCAAACCGGCGTGAAAACGAAACTACTATATAACGTAGCAGCTTGATATCTCGCAGAATGGGATAAAGTGGCTGTCCATGGCTAATCAATGTTTTGTTCTAACAAGGATGACCCTTAAAACGGTAAATCGCTCAGCGTAAAAACCTTTGTGCGCACAGGTGCTCCCAAAAGGAGGTAAGCCAGCCCCATGAATATTTCGGATTAAAGCTGTCCATGCCTGATAGTCGACGGAAAAATTTCAATACATGGCGTTTAATTTTGTTCGTAGCGTTATATATTGTAAGTAAAACAGTGTCTAAACGTTTTGAAGCCTGAATTATTTGCACGGGACCATGAATTTAATGCATCTTCGTAAGGGCAAAACCAACCAGAAGAATGTCCTTAAGCGACAAGTTTTCTCACTTTTCCATTTTTGGCTCAGGGAAAAGATTTTTTACCTATCAGGTCTCCTGTAGTCTATCATGCTATATAACTTCTACCTTTAAGTATGAAAGCATGAGCGAATAGTTCGGCGTCTGCCCCATCTTATCGTCTCACCAATTACTGCCGTGTAGGTGAGGTTTTTCCTCTAAGGCTAGGACCTACAGAGACAACTAGCCGACATCTTATAAAACAAAATTAATCCACCTCCTGTTCCTAGATGCACAACCGCCTTCATCTCTTCAGTAGACAATGGCATGAGCTAAACTCAACAAGTATGACAGCGTTTTTGCAACAAAGCTCGAGGAACTCAGTTAACCATGTATATATCCGATGTCTCATGGTTCTGTTTGTTTTCGGTGGGTATCCGCTCTCGAAAAATGCATAATTAATTAAATTCCTTAGTGTGATGTACACAGCGTTTGTGTACCAGATGCACACTGGTTGGCTAAAGAAACGGTTCCAACATTACAACTGAATATTCAATAATACGGTTTTTATAAGTGGTTGATGTGGCGGCGTTTGTATAATTCCAAATACTGTCTTAACTTATAATCTATCTACAAATCACTTTAAATGGCAAAGTTAAGTTACGTGGCGTAACGAATGCATAAAGGCGTAAAGAAAACAGTACCTAGGGCCGGAGTGACTGACTGAAGGTTACCGTGGGCACGATTTAGTGTGATTCAAACGTATGGGTTCTGTGAGGCGACTAGGTCGTAGAAGACGTCCAGTCAAATTTTTTCTGTAGTTTAAAGTTCCGGTAGAAATTTGTTACCCACCATTTTGTGTATAAAGGTGGTTAGAAGACTAAACTCCGATAAAGACTTCTGAGCACAGCAACAATTTATTGGATAACATATCGTTTTTGTCAGCGTTGTGTACCTCTTAATTTCAGAAAAGAAGCATCACAGTTTACATAGATATCAGCTATACCACAACACATGAGGATTTCCATAACGCGTGGTGCGTGTATGTGTAAATACAGTCAACCTAGGTTTTAAGTTGCTAACGGGCTCCAGTGTTTCAACCGCTACACAGCTGGATGACAAAATCTGATGTAAGTTCTTTGCTGCCTTCAGACGGTAAATCCAGGTATTTTGGTTGAAGTAGAGTGGAACGAAGCAAATAAAACACTGCTAACCGATCCACTCGCTTCCTGTAGTTGTGCTGGTGTACCAAGACGGAATGCCTCAACCAGAGTAAATGCGGATTCCTGATCACAAAACCTACATAAGATGTGACAAAGAGCTAAGCGTTACTTGCCATCCTACGGCCGAAAATACTGCGCCCAAGTATTTGTCTACGGCAAAACAGGAGAATCATCGAGGTAATGCACTGAGATATCGCCTGCAATGTAATTCAGCCGGAAAAGCTGAGTGACTGAGCCAACATGAACAAAAATTTTCTGTTATCTAAGTAAACCTAAGATGGAGGAACATATTTTAGGCAGGATAACATATAAATTATGAAGTGTGATCTGTTGGGCTTGCGATGTAAAGTTACTTTTTACTTACACTCCCCGTATTCTACCAATACCAATACTTGTTAGCCGCGATTACAAGTATGAAGCACATGCGCACAAGGCTTAAGGTAAGAAGGCTTCCAGTATTGCTGCCTTGTTTTCGCTTGTGCTCACTAATCGTTGGATTTGGGGCTGTAATTCTTGGAAATGCTTCTGAGTTTGCCCAACTGTTGGAATTTTGAGTTGCATGTAAAAGCGTACAAATTGGAATTCTGTTCAGGTCCTAATGTCAACCATAGATATAAGAGTTTCCCTCAGTTCATTATTTTCAGCTGAAACAAAATTAAGCATCCGAAAGATTGAGCGAGTGATATAAATTTTCACGGTTGAAGCAACCGTGTTTAGTTTTCCATAGCACTACTTAACCCGTCTCCAAAAATCCTGATATTTTACGGGCATATCGTTACCGTGTCGCCTAAATTTCTCCGTTGGTAACCTGTTAAACTTGACTCGAATCTGCTGTGTCTCGGAAGGCGCCTATGGTGAACCAGTTCATCATTTATAAGCCTTCGGTTAACTGAAGAGTTGTCATGGCATGCTTATATCCCAGAACTTGTACGAATAAACCCTTTAAAAAAGAGCAGCAGAAAGCTACCTGATGATATTCCGTTGTGATGCGATCAGCATCCAAACTACTAATGAGTAGTGAGAAACTAATAAATGTTGCACTTCTTGAAACTGCGCCACCTAGAGGGGGACGAGTGAAAAGGTGAGACGAGAATCGGACTAAACTGAGTTGCTAAAACGATCACAGTTTATTTGCAGCTCATTTACAACCATGCTTATTTTGTGTTCAGAGGTCTCACTTATCAAGTGAGGATATCTGACTTACAGATCCCCACCTGTGGGTTATTGAATGTGAACCAGAGGCGAGTGCCAGATGAAGATCCACAATGAGAGCAGAAATCACCTTACTTTCCCTGTCCTATTTTCTGGCACTTTACTCTGATGGTACTGGAGGGTTGAATTTTGTCGGGCAAATGCCCTTGAGGAGACACCAGGATGTCCGTGCGACTTTGGAAACTGTAGTAGTGCATCGCGTGCCATGCGAGATATTCACTATAGTTGAAGTCATCTCACACAGGCCCATTGAAGTTATTTTGCCCTTTTCCAAAACAACACATTTGTTTCCCCTCAATAAACTGCTCTTTTTGCCAATCTTTCCTTGAACCTTGAAGTGCTGGTGGGCATGAACAAGCAGGATGTAAGTCGGTTGGTTGCCCATTTATTTTGGTTTCGATGGACTGGTTCATTTCGGGTCAGGTTTTTATTCCTCCAGATGAACTATCCAGGAACTGTAGGGCGTAAGAACTGACGAATCGAGCAGAACGGACTTCAGCGCTAATATCACAGAAACCTGTCTATCTGAGCTGCGGATATGCCTCTCCACCCGAAATGCACTATCATTTCGACAGCTGATGAAACGTTTACAATCAAATTGTCCAGTTCAAGTAGCTATCAGAGCTTGCAGTGAAAGTCACGATACATGCGTGCACCATTCTACTGTGCTTCAGTTTCACTAAAATTATCTGGGCAAAAGAAGGGTTAACTGGTTATACTTTTGAATGATGATTTTTTAAGGCACCTAATATACAGATGCTTAGGTCTGCTCCAAGTTTCCTCCTCTTGTCGCATGTGACCGATGGCATGTAATCGGCTTGTAGTGCAACTCATATCTCACGATACACTAGACTAAAATTCATCATATTTGTGATAAATATGAATGTTCTTCACAAGATGCTGCAAATAGTAGAGAAAAGCACAGTTCTAATCAGTTGGGATGGGGGACAATGATCTTCACTTTAAGAAGAAATCAGTGAACGTTATTTTCTGCAACAAATAAGGCTAAGCCAAAGGTAGCTCGGTGGTTGAGGCGCGAACTTAAGTCCTGAAAGTCCCTGAGTTGAACCCAACATCTGCATATTTAGACTGCTCCTGTATAAGCTTGGGCAACCTCAGAGTGTTTCAGTCTTCGTGCTTTCTTCGGGTGGCACGGCAGCTGGACGCTATAAGAGTGTTACAGTTGATGCTTGGTTGTTCTACTGTATTTGTTATAGACCATTATATTCGTATATTACCGGCCTGTACTGAATAAACCGTTTTCGGAGTCTAATTTGACCTCTGACGGTCAGAGTTGCTATGTCAACTTTGAACCAAGTTTATATGATATCTGAACTTTTAGCTAACCCCGCTTGGGCGAAGTCGTACCTCCACTATGGAAATCTGTTAAAATCAACGAGCTATAAGCCAAATGTAACTATGCATTTGGTAACCTTCCATTTTGCAGTAAATGCTCCGAGCTTTTTGCAACATGCTCCTACCAAGATGTGCGTGTTTTCAACACTGGGACACAACAAGAACTGCTCCGGATTACCATACCAAATATGACATGTTACTGCCTGGATATCTTGACCGATGGGACGGCGATTCTCTCAGGTAGGTTTTACACAGTTCGACCAACATTTGTTAGACTTACAATGCGGTTCTTGGTTCAGCTGACCCGACATTATTACTGCCAATGAACGGTCACACCAGTGAATCTAAAGGTTCTTCATTGTTCACAGGAGAGAATAGGTCAATAGTTGGTATCACCAATTCCACCAAAGTTTACCCTACTGGTCACCTAGCGCTACTATCTTTTTCAAATTACTTATTGTGAAGGTACAGATGCATCGTTTTCTGGTTTCCTGTTGTATGGTCGAAGTGTGACGAAGAAAGTTTATTAGGAACCACGAAGTCTGCTTGTTGTCAGTGCCGTCCTTACTGCTTTTCGGTCTCTAGATAAACATTTTGGACTGGCACATCTGACGTATATCTTACGAAGTTATGGCGGGTCTGGATGAGGTTACGTTCTCTGAAAGACTTTTAAATCTAAAACTCGTGACTATAAATTGCTCGGTTGGTTCTGCTGTGGCAGGACTGCTTAAAACTGGTTTCCTTGCTTTTTTAATGACCGACATTATAGTCATCATTACTTCTGTCCCTATTGCCATAAGAAAAATAATAATGAACACTTTTCATTAATCCCAATCGTCCCTTAGGCTGGGATGATAGTAAAATACGTGCATTCTATCCGGAAACTGGTCGACTCATGTATTCTATCCACAATGCACACAAGAAGGGTGTGACTGCGATATGTTCAACCTCAAAGTGCAACCGAATCATTAGTGGGGGTGGTGAGGGCCATCTTCGAGTTTGGGATATCAAAGAAATTCGCCCGAAGATAGAGAAATTTGGACACCGTCGTCTACGCCATCGTCATTCCGCCGGTCGCCTGGAAGCTGGTGACGATGCGGGCATACCTGAATCAAGCTTTGTCACAGTACTGGTCGCCGCTATGCACGAACATACGAACGCTGTTTCCTGCATCCAAATTAGCAAGGACGACAAATCCTGTGTCTCGGCGTCCGCTGATTCTACATGTATAATCTGGTGCTTGGAGTAAGTGGGTGCAAGATTTGATTTTTCTGTTTCACGATCGGAAATTATGTTTACATGTTCCAAAGAGATTTACACAAAAGGCCAGTCCAGCCAAGAGTTAACCGCATGCTGCTGGACTGTTGGCGATTAAGGTTCGTCCTCCGATACAAACTCTTGTCTAAATGTTGTTCACATGTTATTATCAATGAAAAGGAGGGATACACGGTTCAAAAACTGGCCTATTACACAGGAATCACGCTTGTCTGTTCTATCCGCTAGTACTTTCTTTGTGATTTGCAGATAGCCTCATTGACAGCGCTTGCTAGAGAGTGAAGGAAAGGCTGAATAAGATTGGAGTTATTTCAGCAGGCAAATCGATTAGGCGGATACCAGTGACAGGTAGACAAAGCAACACCGATCTTTCTAGGACTACCTTCCGTTCTGGCAAGAAA
This sequence comes from Opisthorchis viverrini, assembly GCF_000715545.1. Lineage (NCBI taxonomy): Eukaryota > Metazoa > Platyhelminthes > Trematoda > Opisthorchiida > Opisthorchiidae > Opisthorchis > Opisthorchis viverrini. The sequence goes on from NW_008752331.1 coordinate 67,504, forward strand.
CTTCATCCACGATGCCGTTCCAAGCACTCTTTAGTCCTGTTAACATTATGATCAAAAGACTGACTTTTGATGATGATGATGGTGATGATGATGATGATAATGCATGATAATGCATCTAGCGCTGCGAATAACTCACTTTGGTCCTCACAAAAGACTAGGTCTCTAATACTTGCTTTGGAAAACATCTAGGAGACGTTTGACCGGGCACAGTCTCTCTCCAACTCGCATAACAAGGTTCTATCCAAGAAGTCCAACTTCTGGGATATTTCTCCATTCCTGAGAAAATGAGTGATCGACTGCATTTGTTCCCAACTTTTTACTCTCATCCTCGGTTTCTGGTTGCTGAACTTACCCATGTGATCAGTATAGGGCTGTGGTGGACCTGTCAAATGCTACGACCGAGTCTCTCTCTGGCGGCCATGGTAGGTGACGTCATCCAGCACATCATCGTCGGGTCCGGTGGACCTCATATGTGGTAACTAGTGTTACAAAAGTGTCAAAAACAAGTTGGTTTGATGAGATGCCACCTGTCACTATCTTGCACTTTCTTCGTCCCTACGATTTATACTCCCCGTTTATGGATGCATTATCTCCAGAGAACTACCAGAACTTTTTTTGGTTTCATACTCAGTAGACGATAGGACAAATCTGCACTGATATGGAAAAGACGTTCTCTTAATTACATCCATGTAACGCTTCAGTCACAATGCCAAAGAACAAAAATACATTCTATGACAACTGAGAGACAGTGAATGATAGACAGGCCCAGGTCAAGCCAAGAATAGAACCCCCAATTGAATTGTCACTAGTGTAGGACAAACTACCCACAGTCTCTAAGTAGCTCAGTGGAAGAACAAAAAAATTCACCCGAGTAGTGGAACCCCCTCTGTTAATTCATCACTAGAGTTCGCCAACACCTGTGACTACGTCATGTGGATCTCGTGACTGAAGGATGAGTGGCACTGTGTCCTGTGTAAGCGCCAGCTAGTCATACTGCTGACCAGCCGCTCGTTACCCAACGGCTAAGTGTTCAAACTACCAGCCAGAAGGTTACGGGTTTTAGACTCCGGATTCATGTGAGATGTGCACTGCTGATGATTCCCAATGAGGATGAAACAGCTGTACATTACTTCTCAGTTTTTCAGAATAGAGTGGTTGCACTTACAAAGCGAAATCTTCATTAAAGATTGCTAGCCATTGTCATGCGTAACTCGCATTCGGCCACATTGGCACTTGAATTGATGTCATATGCGATTTAGTCTCCGTAGTTCATGCATCTTGGTGCTTCCTTTGAGACATTCGATTCAAACGACTGCTTATGGGCCGAATGCGTGCCAAGGTTGTGTATCCGATCTCCTGTCCACGTGACAAGTTTGTCATTGCCAGTACGACTAAGTCTCCAAGTGAACAGTAAGGCTTTTCGGCAGCGAAAACACCCTTCAGCGTTCCCCGCTCTGATCGAATTGATCTAATCCCGGTTTGCACTGGCTGTCATCCGCCAACAAGAATTACGGCCCATTTCACACACCAAACATGCTTCCTTTTACCTGAAAGCCTTCACCTATGGTCGTTGGCTTGTTCGCTGAGCTGGGCAATTTGGTTGCAAACGTTTCAACACCAATCGAGGTGACATCATCAGTGCGTAGTTGTGCGTAGCGGTGGGTTAGTGGTTGTGCGTTCAGTAGTGTTACGTGTGTGTTGATATACGTGCTGGTAGCCGGGGATGACCATTGACCGCGCCTAGTTATTCTGTCGGGCGGTTCCATTGGTTGTTCTTTTATCCCGTGTCCTCATTCGCTGATGCCCACGTGACCTTGGAATTTGGCATCCCTCGCCGTCGTAGTCTGGTCGGTGTTGGATTGACCTTTGTCCTTCCCAGTTCCGTTGTGACCTTTATTGATTTGATTCCGAGGAGTTCCTTGTTTCTTCGTTTGTTAATCCATTATTCGGTCCTCCTTGAGTGTTTCGGTTGTGATGTTGATCTCTCGCACGTAGAGGTGCGTAAATTGGATCCAGTTCGATGCA
>NW_008752331.1:70011-71299 GCF_000715545.1 Opisthorchis viverrini
GCAAAATTTTTAGGAATATGAAAAATGATACTTTTTAGTAGTGCTTTTCTATCTTGTTCTATTAAGACAAGAAAAAAAGTGTTTCAATGAATGGCTTTCAAAGCATCGTTGCCGAAAAATAGCTTGTGATGTCAGTTTTGTGGGAAAAATAACTTGGCAAAAGATTGAAAAGCACTAGGATGGATAAAAGTACCATTACTGATTTTTAATAGTTACACTTCATTCCTCAGAGAATTGAATAAACTGCGTGAGTTGACTAAGTTTAAAGAACATAACTGTGTGTCACAATCGAACTGTTCAACCGGATACCATAAATTGTTCCGGGGTCATTATACTAAAACCCTTCGTCAATAAAGATCTTGGTGTTACCGCGCAATATAAGACAGGACTAGTGTTTACCTCACAGGTTCTTTGTGACCAACTGTTGGAGTCGGAAAGCAGAAACCACCTAGGGTATTTCCATCACACATATATTACTGCTTTTCTATAGAGAAAAATGTCGGTAGCTCAGGTAGCGTAGATGGTCGCTGGCTTGTTCACTGAGCTGACAGATTTGATTGCAAACGTTTCATCACCAATCGAGGTGAAATCATCTCTCGACCGAAGGACAATCGGGACAAAACCGAGAGGAACAATGTGGTATACCAGTTTGACTGCAACGACTGCAACACATTCTACGTTGGACAAACTGGGAGAAAATTATGTACACGAAAAAAGGAACACAACGCGGCTCTCAGGAGGCATGACCCGCTGTCCTTGATATCCATACACGAGGATCAGGAAGGCCACAAATTCAACATGGAAAACGCGAATATTTTGGCATACGGAGACACACGACATGGAAGAGAATTTCTAGAAGCATGGTACTCTACGGCAGGTTCAATCAACTGGTGCATCGAACTGGATCCAATTTACGCACCTCTACGTGCGAGAGATCAACATCACAACCGAAACACTCAAGGAGGACCGAATAATGGATTAACAAACGAAGAAACAAGGAACTCCTCGGAATCAAATCAATAAAGGTCGTAACGGAACTGGGAAGGACAAAGGTCAATCCAACACCAACCAGACTACGACGACGAGGGATGCCGAATTCCAAGGTCACGTGGGCATCGGCGAATGAGGACATGGGATAAAAGAACAACCAATGGAACCGCCCGACAGAATAACTAGGCGCGGTCAATGGTCATCCCCGGCTACCAGCACGTATATCAACACACACGTAACACTACTGAACGCACAACCACTAACCCACCGCTACGCACAACTACGCACTGATGATGTC
>NW_008752331.1:72375-81332 GCF_000715545.1 Opisthorchis viverrini
AACACTACTGAACGCACAACCACTAACCCACCGCTACGCACAACTACGCACTGATGATGTCACCTCGATTGGTGATGAAACGTTTGCAACCAAATTGCCCAGCTCAGCGAACAAGCCAACAACCATCTACGCTACCTGAGCTACCGACATTCTCCTCTATAGAAAGCCTTCACATATACTTTCCTCCTCAGAGGGCAGTGATAACCGTCCGATCTCATCAACGTTCCCTGCGGAGTGTCTTAAAACTAGGTGCTGGGCCTGGATCTGCCGACATATTGTTTAAGTGACGTAAATGAGGTTAAAATAGGTTAGTCTAAATTCATTTGTATAACGCAATAAGCAGGCGTGAATTACAAAATATCAACATTTTATCTATCTAGCCACATGCCAAATTTTATAGCCCTAACTTAAATCAGTCGATGAATACATTCAATCGATATGTGAACCACTCATGTCGATGTTACGCCAAAAGTAGGCTGTGTAAGTCAAACTGTTCTTGGATCATAAACCTGTTCAAAATCCAGGTTTTCTTCCCATCCTACGTGAATGGCTTAAAATCAACCAGTGTAGTGAATATTCCAGAAGGGGCTATCTTCAAATGTGACGTGAGCACTCAACAGGTTGTTAGTTCTTTGATACGAACCAATGATTGGACATACGCCTTTGAAGTTGCATCAACATTTCCGCCGATTTCCAACTAGTTCTATACGACCACCGAGGAAAGGCCTGCTTTACCTAAGCATTGTTTATTTTGCGTTACTTACTGCCCCACGTGGAAGGATATCTAACGTGGCAATGTACAAATAGATTTATACACAGCAGTGGCTTAACGGTGCACTAAATCAGCTATCTCACGTCCATAGGGTATGAAGGCTTGAAAACTGTTCGCATGAAGTTTTGTGTAAAACAAAAAGTGAAAAGATTCTGGGGTTAATCGAAACACTAACCATTTCTAATCTAATCTGCGTCTACGTCAGGTTCTAATCCTGGAAATTTAGCGGAATTTTGGTAGGTCTGTTGAGTTCATTGTTGGGCGTTGATCGTTTGCCAAGCTTGGTAATTAGCTTGCGGACTTTCCGTCACCAGTCAAGGTTACAGCATAGGTGAGCGGGCGAGATAATTCTGCCTATTTCATGCTATGTGCCCTGTTTTTTTTAACCACTTTGGTCCGCGCATTGATGATCTCACCCCGATTGGTGACGAAACGTTTGCAAGCTAACTGTCAAGCTCGGAGAGAAGGCAGATGGACAGTCGACCAACCACCAAATTCCAAATCTCATTGAAGCTTTCAACCTTAGGGTCCGAAGTTATAAATATCTCCGGAACTCACCGGTCGCCTTCAGGTTCACCCTTAGGTATGAAAGCCGCTGCAACCGATTAAAATGCTGTGCCACATCAAAAGCCATGAACATCGCCTGATCAGAAGAGAAACTCGTGGACGCGATGCATGCATCTTTATTCATTGTATAAAAAGAACACTACTGAACCGAATGATTATTTATAAAACTGAATAGAACACATATTCTAGTTTTGCACGAATCTAAATTCCAAAGAAAACTTTGAACATGCTGGTATGAAACAAGCTGAAACTATGCATTACGCAAACCCGTAGGTACGGAGAAACCACCGACAGCTCGAAACCCACGTAGACATTGCTCTGTGAAACAACTTAGGATATCACAAACTAACCCAGCCGTCGTTGGCTGGTTAACTCCTCGTCCGGTTACTGTGTTAATTATTCATTCCATACTGTAACTGAGCAGTAGAACAATGTCCTCATAAACCAATCCTGTTACTCTCTCACTCTCTCCGGACGAGATTTTAAAATCACACTCATGACCCTATAATAACCTCGGTGAGAAAAGTTAATAGATTGGATTGAGGTAAAAGCTCCGAGGAAAACCAATAATTGGAAACCCTCGCACAGTTCATTGTGCACGCTAACCCGACCGACGCTGCGGGACTACAGAGGATAACGGATGACTACAAACCTCACGGATAATTCCATTTGGTCAAAAACAACTAGAAGAGCCGAATAAATTCATTTCCAAACAAATTGGTTATTGCAAGAGAATCACCTGGAACTCAGCTGAATCTTTCGTTTATGATTGGCTGTATGAGCAATCTACTGAAATTGGTTATTGCAAGAGAATCACCTGGAACTCAGCTGAATCTTTCGTTTATGATTGGCTGTATGAGCCAATCTACTGACAGATTCGAAGGATCCTGTAAAAATCGTTTGTCTGTGGAATGCGTGCCACAGTTCAAGCAACTGATGCAATCTGAATATGTGGTAAACCAACGCCCTGCTAGATGGAAATCCTGCTTGAGGAACTCGGGGTTGCATATCAAGTGCGGAATTCAGGTGTTACCATGTACGGAAAGACATTAGTTATGTTACAAGTGAGCCTTATACCCTTACGGTTGGAGCAATCGGTTTGGGTGCTTTCGTTGATTACCGGTTCGAACAAATATTGGTTTCCGTTCACTAAAAAAACCCTATTAATTCGAAAGACGCCCGAACAACACAGTCAGAGCAGAAAACAACTATTCGTCCCCACTCTGACCATGACTGGAAATAAACAGATCACATAGAGAACGAGTATAGGGGCAGAGGGTTAACACTGATCTTGTTGAAAATGCTCCCCGGCGATCTAGACGTTGGTCTTTAGTATATGGTTATTTTCCAATACTACCTTTGGTTAGCATAATTAGGCTTTTAGGTCCTGTTCTACGGCCGTACCGGTCTTCTCCCACTCTTAAACTTTTTGGTTCCACCATACCTTTGTGTCTACACACGGGCTACGTTGGACCTCTCATCTGAACGAGTGCCCAGCCGACTTTTATTCTAAGACCAAGGTGACCTTTCTGAGATCCAGTGGCTTCTCCGTACGTGCTACAAAATTCCTCAAGCTGAGTCCCCGGCTTCACGCATTTCTTTGGTTATCTCACCACGTTTAACGTCAGCGTCCTCCTAGAAGAATGGTATTCATGCATTGCATATTAGGCTTTAGTCGAGCACTGAACTGAGTCAATGACAGATAATGGCGATGTAGTCAGTCTAACTCCGAATTCTCTCAGCAGAAGGAGGATACCAGTGCGTATACACCTAGAACTGCTGCGAGGAAAAAACCAGTAACAAGAGTAAATTTACAAAAGACACATAACTTTATCATAACGTGGCGGTTATTACAAGCAGTAGGTGTTCCATAGATTTGGCCCCGCTTGCACATGGCTGGAAGCCCTGAGGGACAAGGCAGGCAGCATGTCTCAGTGACGTGTAAGATTACACTTGCCAACCGGGCTGCCTATCTAAAGTCTCCCTGCCGTTGTTCGCTAAGCCTGTGTCAGGTGAGTTTCGCTGTGTCCATCCTGCTGATGGCACCTTGCTTTCACCTGAGTTTACTTTGATGTCGTCCAAAGGTGTGCGCACCTTCATCGTAGTTGCTTTTTCCTTGAGGACAGTGGACTTCTTTGCATTAAGTTACTACCATTTTCTTTCCACTCTTTACTGAAGCCCTCGTGCTTCATGGTTGTATGACAGTTAAAGAGCAATATGTATTACCGGCGTATTGCTGTCAGCAATGATTATGATGATAAATTCTGTGTGTAAGAATATCACACCTTGCCAGACACGTGAATATCTTTACCTTTTTATCACCGGTGGAAGATATCTTCACATATTCTACCAGAATATCCTGAGGAACTGCTACTGTTGTGCACCAAAAATATGTACTGCTGATTCTATAGTACTAGTATACCACGATACTACTGCCACTATATCTGCTGCTGCGTACCAAAAATACGAGCTTAGAATTCGAAGTCATGAATACACATAAATCTTGGCACCGCTATCAGCAACCCCTTGGTTTGCTCTAGCAATTATCAGGAACACTCAGTGTTCCCAAAACAGCCGTTTACAAAAAACAAGTAAATAATATTTTATTCCTCACACACGGCAACCACTTCGGTCAAATTTGCGCCTTCTCAAGCAGACTGCTCGTCAGATTGACAGCCAATTTTACCTTCTCTTCCAATGAAAATTAGAAACTTTAACCGAAATTTTGTTATCCAATGGCTACCCTGGAAAGTCTACTGCAAAACAGGATGAAGTACACACAGCAAAAAGGAGGTACACTTTCAGTGCAGTGTGGTATAGTGGCAACCAATTGGCCACACTTTGTATGCAGAGATTGTGCGTTGTGGTTGATCAACAATACACAGCCACCCAGGTATTCAAAAACGCAGAGGAATGTGAGGAGTGAAACAAAGGGCACTTGACTTTCTTTGTTGCAGCTACGGTGAAAATCGGCCAAAGTTCAGGACCAACCCCGAACAATGAACTAGTCCGCCTCGAGGTATTTTCATCAGAGTTCAAAGGCTTGCTCCTTAAACTTGATCCGCAATAAAACGCGTTACGAATAACCAAGCCTAGTCAGGCGAAAGATCCTGACGTGCATTTGGCGTGGAGAAATTGGCCTGTACTCATAAGTATATTCCTAGATTAAAACCAACTATAATTAAGTTACCGACTATGATTTTTATCGGAGCAGGCAATTCACTTCCGAATGCAGCCCACGGGGTTATTTTTATCGATGATGATGATGATGATGATGATGATGATGATGATGGTGATGATGATGATGATGAATTGAAGCATGTGAGAGCCAAAAAACTGTCCGAACCCGTACACTCAATTGTTGATTAAAATGGTGAGAACTGCCTGAATCTTTTTTCTCCGATATTTTTTAACTGAGTCTGATAAGCAGAGATTGTTTAGCGTTTCTTGTAGGCTGGGACTCAATACACCGCAGTGTTTAGCTTATCATGGCGCTACTTGTGAAGTTGTCCAGGTTAGGCGAGGAGTTTTCGGTGACCGTATAATTGATGTTAACCAGACAAAATGCTTTACTGTATTGAATATCAATACAACTTAAACGTGGGGCAAGACTAATGTCCCCCTGAGCAGCACAAACGTTCCGGAATAGGCATTCTGTTCAGTGAGGTTCACTCCATCAATCCTTGGACTTTTCATCATCCGAGGTTTGCTATAATTGCGTGCGTCATCATAGTTGTTGATTTCTGGTATGGTTGCCCTGGCATTACATACAGATGTGATCTTCACGAGATGCAATATTGATCGGAGTGCGCGGATGAACTCGGACAGATGATTTCCAAAGCTTTAAGAATGTCCTTTTTTACCCTTTTCAAGTCGCCTAAAACATCACGATTAGTGCCCCACAAGATAGTGGAACGATGCTGGGTTTCGTTCGGGGATTTTCACCCCATCCCCCGATTCAAAAGTCTAAACGGGTAGTAGCTTTTAGGGGACGTTTCAAAGCCGGCTGATATATGTTCCGCTGATCATTTCGTCATTCGCTCTGGCTCTGAACCAAACCTCCTGGATAGAGAAATATCTGCCTTATGTACGTTCAATTATGCCCTCTATTAGCATGAAAACACAGTAACCTCTTTGGGAAATAATAAAACAAATACAACAAAAAATGAGCACTAAGATATAGCCTGAAATGTAAACGCTCATCAAAAGAACTTTGCACTATTACAACACAAACAAAACACCTCGAGCACTGAATTCTTCAAAAATTGAGGCAGTGTACTGGAAAAAGCCCCAGCAACAATGAAAATTGTGTTCATATCGTGCATCTGTTAACAGATTCAACATTCTGATTAGTCCACAACCCAAGCAAGAAAGCACAAGAAGTAAGTTGACCCTTGAGAAGAGCTCAAATGTAGCCGGGTTTGTCCTCAAGACATCGGTCAGGTGAGATGAGTGTTTTACAGTTAGCCCTGCCAATGTATGCTGCACGCAGCCACGAGAAACTCATGGGCGAGAAGAAATGCGCCTACATGTAGTGTTTTGCGGTTTTATTTTTGCACCAGAACGTTTGTTGTGCATCACACTGTGGAGATATAGTCTGCAACTGTAAGCGGAAGCCACAACCCATACGTTTTCTAAAAAAGAAATTCTCCAGTTTGTGGGATAACTTAGATAAAATGCAACAAAATAACGTTGTGCTTCCCTACATTTTCCGAAAGCCATGAAGAGGGGTACTGCCATTCTCAAGTCTTCCAAGGCACGATCCGGAAAGCGAAACAACGTTTAAATTTTCAAACTACAATAAAGAAGGCTTCGTACTGAACGGAGCACATGTGATTATTCCTGCCTTGTAAGTTACATAACAAACTGACACCATTCAAAATCCTAATTTTCTAATTCAATGTTGGGTGACATGGGCAAACTGGCTTATCTCCGGAGGGTGCGTGTTTTCCCATTATGCTCTTCCTTTCCCAAAATGGATCTTTCCAAGGGGATGATCCCATGACAGACAATCCATCGCAGTAAATAAAGTGCCAGTAAGGAGTGAAGTTTTACAATCAATTTTCCGTTATCCCAGTAAAGTGACAACCAATGGCAGTGGTCGATCGATTAGCAACACGCGTTTCCAAATCGGTTAGCTTGCTTTTTCATACTCATAACTATCAATCTCATTTCGTCCAATGTTTCTTAAAACTGGTGAACGAAATGTTTCCCGAGCCCAATTCAAAGTCGTTTCTGCAATTATTGAAGGCCGTATATTCTCCTTTGGCCTATTGAAACTAACTGCCAGTGTTTGGTAGATCTAAAAATGTACGGAGCACTGTCAGTACGTCTTGGTGCAACCATTATGCTTGAGGTCACGTTGATATCTTAGTTTGTTGGTGGTAAAAAACTTATTTTCAGTAGCTTGATGGAAAAGTTTAGTATTCTTACAGTCGATTTCTGGCCTCTTGGGCAAACTGTCAGATGGGAAGACGAAGTAGGGATTTCCGAACAGTTATGCATTACTATGGTGATCGTGCAGGGGATATGTTTATCTTACATTCGTTTTGAGCCAATATTCAGTCAAATATATCTATCACATTTGACACAACCGAGCGGAAGAGATGGCATGAAAATAAGCTGTTATGCAGATACGATGGATTTCAGTGGTCTATCACTAAACTATTGATATCGGGCATTCGACTACATGTTGAAGGACGTTTATTGTGCACTGCCAATCACTTTCAACGTCGAATCTCGGCTGTGTAGTTGACGCATGGTTAGTGGGTCGTTGCTATTTGTGCTTGTAATAACCTCTAACATCTCACTGATGAGTAACTGCAAGACTGGGCCCTCTGATCAGGCCCAGTATAAACTAGGATATGTACTAGATCAGCAGAGATCTTCTTGCTTGAGTTTTATTGCACTGCGCGTACACCAAAAAAGACGAGCTGGGTTAAACTTTGAAGTGACGGAAGCTGAAAAAAGTCCGCTAGATAGGTAGCCATGGTGTTCGAAGCAGCGAACTAGGGTATGGTTGGTAGCTTCCCATATTCTGTATAGAACGATGTAACCGTTCAGTAGAAATAGCAAGCAATTGATCCACATATCAGGTTGTGAACATCGAGTGTGTTTATAGTTCTCATCTAAATCACATCTTTAATATTCATCTTTCAGTGACAAGAAAGGTTTATAGGACTGGTTGCAACCTTCATGCAGTGTACGAAATGGGTTTCCTCGAAATGAGAACACATTCTTCTTAGGTATGTCACCTTGAGAGTCTGTTTGCGTGCAAATGTAGCTATGGGGCACGAAGCAGGCAAGGGATTCAAGCATCACCTATGCTGTCTCCAACAGTTCTGAGCCATTTTGCCCATCTGGTTTAAGGATATATGTGAGAAACCGGTTGTCACTATGCCTACATCGAGGTTGAAATTCAACATTTGTCCACTTAAGGTTGATGCCCCAAACACGAGAGCTGAATTCGATGACTTCTTCGAGCAAGGAGCCCAAGCCTAAACTAGGGAAGTGGAGATACTGTGGTCGGCTTGTAACCACGGATCTTGTGGGCAGTAGATTCGCGGTCTAACCACTGAGCCCTCTCGACATGATGCCAAGCTACCCAAAGCTGCTCGTACGTTATATTCGGTCCTTCCACGTTGGAACATAAGACTTTCACACCAAACTCCTATCCTTCACTTATCTCGCTCTTTAATAAGACCCTCTTCCCTCATGGTTGCATGGTAGTTAAACATCAATATTTAATACTAGTGTGTTGCTGTGTCAGTCTGCTGCCGCTGCTGATGGTGGTGACGATGAAGAGGAAGGAGAAGATGAGGATGATGGTTTTGGATTGAAATGGGACATCCCGTTCAGTAAGTAGGACACAAAATCCTCAGTCATGAGTACGGCCGTAAGCAAGGAATGAATAACCATGATTCGAAAAAGATAGAAGCAGAATAATATCCTTTTAATACTGACTGTGAAATTTCTAGATACACATTAAGATTCTCAACCCACAACAAAGAAGAAACCAGACATTGTACGATGGTGCATAGTTAGCACTCAGTGTCATCTGCAGCCATCACACAAAATTCTAATCCACATTTATCGAGCTCGCCAGACATTTGTAAAAACATCACAGTATGGTTGTATTCAATTGCTAAATCACCATATAGCAAAAGACTAGCCGTCATCTTCTCTATCATCATCTTGAAAGGAAGAATGAAAGTGGACGATCGCACAGGTGGCAGCGCCGGTCAACTTTCAGCTATGTTATGTGAATTCGTGACACCTACCCAGGTCAATATGCATACAAGTAAAGAACAGAAGTCAACCGAATTGTGCTGGAGATGTAACCATCACCATCCTCGAATCGGTGTTGAATCACGAAATGCGTAAACCGCATACTGTTTCTATTGCACCGCTCCAGCGCCCCGTGTCCGATTGAATGGTCTGGATAAATCGATATCCGTGCGTCCGTCACTGTGTGCGCTCGGCGCACCTTGTTTTCGGACATGATTGTCGACCATTATACAGGATTCTGCGTTCTAGCTTCTGTCGATCTGAAGAACCGAAGCTTGCTGTTCAAGACCATAACACGTGTCTTCAATGTGAAGGTCCTATATGTGTGCCT
>NW_008752331.1:81481-108905 GCF_000715545.1 Opisthorchis viverrini
TATATATATATATATATATATATATATATATATATATGCTACCGAAACCCTGAACACATAGCGACGTCATGTCTAACAGATCAGTTGAATCTTAATGCGGTGCTTGTATCATTTTTACTGGAAGACTGCAAACTAAGGAGTTTCTTCAGTGAGATAACAGTACAAAGTAATCTCGCAGGGGATTATCATGTACTTATAAGACGGATGACACAACCGCAATCTAATGTTGAAGCTATTTATCCCACTCCCATTGTAAACCTCCATCTAGATTTGTGACCACTTTGGATAGTTAGTGTATATGTTCATTCATGACAAGCCAAAAATTGTCAGCTATCTTCACTTCAGTAAATTGCAGTATGCTTCCTCAGGATATCGTCTTTCTTCTGCAACTTTCCGATTCACAAGCATCCACTTCTCCCAGACAAGCCTGAAAATTGCACGTTTGTAATTCGCGTTATCTATAGTTCGGTTTTAAATATTCTCTAAAAATAGATGCATTCATCGCAGGACTTTTGCTTCCAGCCCTAGACTTCTTTGTGGGCCACGGTCGAACGCAATTATACACAGCAAAATAATTTATAAATGTGTTTTCAAGATTCACAAGTACAGTGAATTTGATTCGGTTCTTAGTTGAGCTTCCGGCGTCGTGTCTATCGCTATCCGGAGTTAATGCACTAGTTTCTGATGATTATTCACTTTATCAAACTTATATATGATAACACCGCTTTTGACTTCTTGAGTTAACGACCCCTTTGTGTGAAGTAACAACGTTACGGAACGGTGCATGTGAAAAACAACCCAAGATCAGTTGAACTAAGCATAACTATAATGTGAGATGTTCAGCTGAGCCTAATGAAAGTAGGGTTGATAAGTTGATTTGTACCTCCGAACGAACACTGACTGGGCTGTGTTACCGATACAGCGATAAGGCCCTACCTGGTTTCGGCTAGTTGCCAGATGAAAATTACAGGTCGGCTACAGTCGGCTACACGAACAATTTGGTCCATTTCTGAAAACCCTCTGATAGCTCACTACAAAGTTTGCCTTCCTTTGCGCTCATAAGGTAGTCGTCATCTCCGAAATTCCATATATTTAATTAAACACCAACTTGGTTGTGGGTCTGTTCGCCGAGCTTGGTAGTCAGATTGCAAGCGTTTCATTATCAATAGAGGTGACATCGTCAGTACGGGGTTGAGTGGGTGAATTCCTCCTCTTCCGCCCGTGCTTATATAGTTTCCAAACACTATCTAGCAATGAAATACGCTCATCTACAAATTAAACCGGTCAAGCTTTTACGGGATACTCAGCTAAATCCAGCTGAATCTCCTGTTTACGTAAAAGAAAAACCGGTAGTGAAGTTTCGAAGGGTGGGTGAATCCTCCTCTTCCGCCCGTGCTTATATAGTTTCCAAACACTATCTAGCAATGAAATACGCTCATCTACAAATTAAACCGGTCAAGCTTTTACGGGATACTCAGCTAAATCCAGCTGAATCTCCTGTTTACGTAAAAGAAAAACCGGTAGTGAAGTTTCGAAGGGCTTTCGGTCAATCGTGTAAGTAACTTCGTGTTGTTTCTCTAGTTCGGTGGCACTGAAACGTTAAGCGACCTTTATGCATGACATCCATTTGAGGAACATTGCGAGCAAGAGATTCAACTGAACCTACGACTAACGTTGACGTATCCATTTGTGCTCTTCAAATGATGAACTCGCGATCCCTAGGCTAGTAGTTTGAGCCCTTAGCCCTTTGGCCGCGAGTTTTTTGTTTCGGTGCAAGCCCCTCAGTTCTGATTCCGAGCGGCATGAACAAGGCTCTCAGAGCCAAGCCCAGTAACTGATCGAAAGTTGAGAGCATCCAGCTTAAAACTGGAAAAGTAGAGTGGTTGCTGCGCCAACCTTCTGGCGTCGAAACTGGTCAAGGTGAGCTAATAGGATCATCTCACTGGTGCATTGAACTGGTTAGCTCGTGGACGCAGTGGTGCCTAATCACACCAAGGATGTTCAATAGGACTCAGATTTTTTTTAAAACACAACACTGTAATAGTCACATCTACGGTGAGTGGGTAAAGCGCGATTATAATGACCGGAACGCTCGTGGTTCAAACCCAAACTCTGCATCTTCACTGCTGCTGTGTGAGCTCAGGGAACCTGTATCCCAGCCCTTGTGCTTCTTTCGGGTGGTATGACAGCTAGGCACCGGAAGGGTGTCACGGCTGAACGATTATTACTAGCGGTTTTTACGGTGGGTGTCTCATAATTGGTTGGTGAAAAAAGTCAAAAGGAATTACTAAACAGGAAAATAATGGTGATGATAGAGCGTTCGGTCACATCATGTTGTTCTTCACACCTGATTTCCTACAAAAGCGCATGCGACTTGAAAGTGGTAAAATCACTTATATTCAGTCAACCTATGAACCACGAATTCCACTGAAAGACACGTTTGATCACTGGACCTGCCCTCAGATCACATCTAAAACCAGTTACAAGGACTCAAGGTACTATCATGAATTTAAAAAAAATAATGGAAAACCGCTCAACTGCAACACTACTTTAGTGCCTGCTGTCATGCTACCAGGAGGAGGCACGAGGGTTGAGGTACTACCAGATTGCCTAATCCCAGAGTAAACCCGTCGAGATTCTGCGGTTGCGTTTGAACCGCGGACCTTCCAGTCAGCTCAGCCTTAACCGCTGATCTACCTTCAGTGTCGTCTCATGTTATTCGGAATAATGGATTGTCCAAGAAGCTTATAGTTCTTACTCTTATAGGTGACGATAGGATCTAGCATTCCCATAGCACAGTAACACAAGTGTACCGCTTGAAGTTCATGTATCTGAAGGCCTATCCAGCCAACCACTTTTCAGATATGACGACTACAGTAACTGAGATATTCGGGGCTTATTGGATGGCCATACTATCAGCTCGCTTGGTATGTCTAAACGCTTGAAGCCATCTTCACACCTGAATAGTGTGACTGTTTCAAGTGGTAATCAATAGACGTCAATCTAATATGTCTGGAATGACAACTTTGAAAGCATACCAATCGTCTTTAGTTCATATCGCCTTTGTGTAAAGCAAGAGAAGTCGATATGTTGTTGGGCAAGGTGGTTCTGTCTTAGCGAAATACAGTCATCTTAATACATGTATAGTCCTTCCACGATATCCAAGTGAACTCCAGGTGAAACTTTTGTTTATACTCCTCTGCAACCAAATGTGCTGCACCACGTTGCCTTGTGTTCCACTAAGTACGTACAGTCGAAGAGTGTTCGGCAACCTTATGAGTGGTGGTTCTCCTTTTTCTCTTTTCCACTATGTTTCGTTTCACTTTGAAAACGGTCACCAAAGATGTATTGTTTTCCGACTTACAGAACTTTCAGACGTCGCCAGATAATATTCTCCAACACGCTATTTCGATGCATATGTTATCATCCCACGGAATGTCAGGTGATCACGTCAGGGACAGACAGGAAAATCGGCTATTGGGAGGTGTACGATGGGTCACTCATTCGCCAACTGGATGGATCCAGATCAGGATCAGTCAATGGCATGGATATAACTGGCGACGGGAAGACGTTTGTGACGGCTGGTGATGATAAGATTGTCAAGGTATGCATGTACGTACTAGACGTCACGAGTAGTGCATCCCTCAGAGATAAACATCACAGAGATTATGCTATGCTTTCTGATCTGAAAGCTGCAACCCAAGGGGCTATGTAGAGACTTGGACTGCGTTCACATCTACTTAAAGGCGCTCCTTTTTTAGAAGGCCGAACAGACGATTGGCCTGACCCCTTTCAAGGTATTTTGTTCAACACACACACTCGATTTATTTGCTGACAAAGCCACCTGCTGGTCTAACCCGTTTTGTTCTCAGCTTATAAATGGATGAATAGCTGGATTTGTGGTAACCACTATTCACGAGGTCAGCTTCACCAATGTGACAACTAGGTACATAAATCGTTTGCACTGCAAGCTCATTTCAATGAAGTGAATAATCGCAGCCATAAATTTACCATATTCTAATATCGGTGAAAAGTTTTCCTTGAATGAGGTGACACTCAGTAAACTGATGCAATGTGAAATTAGAAAGCAATGGTAAACAAGAATGCCGAAGAATATCAAATTTACTTTAAGAAACTTTAAGTAATGGTGAATGCACACTAAGCGATACGCAGAGATGGAACTAACTGAAGCCTTGAGACGCAAGTGAGGGACATGTAAAAATTTCCACTGATAAAGTTTCTTCAAAGAGTGACAGAAGAGCCTGAATCATTATAATTTATTTAATCTTGTTGGAAACAACCAGTAAAAAATACGGTGTGGACAATTTCTCGCTCAAGCTGAAGGAAATGGTGTACGGGGATTTCGTGTATACAGGTTTGTCTTACACTCAGTTCGCCAGACAAACAGCTTTCTATGAATTCCAAGCAGCTCTTATACCTTTCACGATAGTTAATTTGGGCAACCCGACTTTAGCCTCATCCTCAAGCCACCTCCATATTCCTCAAAATGGTACACAGTTAAACGAGTCGATGATTGGTGAGTGTCAAACCTGACTGGTGCGGAATTCCGAGATTCACTCAAATTTGACAAACATCGTCATATACGCGCGACGGCTCTCCGAAATGATATGGCTGTTCAATTGCCAACCTGTAAACGGTGAGCGTTGGACAAGCTTCCAGATTATGCACTTTTATTGCTTTTTTGTCTGGCACTGATCAATAACAGGTAGGACTACGTGACCGCAGTAACACTTCTCCTATGTTTCCCCACTAGGTGTGGAAGTACAACGAGGGCGAGGTGACACACGTGGGAATCGGCCATTCGTCCCCAGTGACAAGACTTCGGATTTCACCTGATCAGAGCAAAGTGATCACCGTCAGCGAGGATGGAGCAATCTACATTTGGGATATGCCGCAAACAGCCTAGCCAGTTGAACAGGCCAACGCCATTCACAAGAAAAATGAGGTTCCACTGCCAACGGCTAAACAACTTGTGGTGATACAGATTCATAACTCATTTCTTGACTAATCTGATCGTATGCATAGATGAGAACTCATTCCTTCTGGGATGACAACTCTATTGTCTGTTAGATCACATTGTCCTGATTATTGCGGACAAAAATACATGCCTGCTCATTGTGCCTTGCAAGTTACCGATGGATCGCACCACAACGCCAAAAGTTCAAGTGATGCATAGCGAATCACGTGATTAACCAATCAGTCACAATTCTACCGAGCATAAAACAGCTCTAACGGTTTGTGTTTGGAAGCGAAAGAAGAACGTGAGTCGGCATAGGAATGGGTCATTCTCGAGCGCTACGAAATTAACAAATTCCATTGGAAATGTGTCACAGAAATGATTGTGATAAAAACCGACTGAATGGTAAATAGGGACGCTCGCATGTGTTTTCATTAATACCATGCATATTTAGGCGTTGATTCCAGTGCTTAAGACACTACAAATTCTTGGGTATAAAAATACTCCGACGATATCGGTGACAAAAAGGTGAGGGAGTTTTTACCCGTATATGACCATTCAGTGTTTTGGAGCAACCAGTTGTTGGACAAATGATCTGGATCAAGCGTGTCGTCAAAATATTCCGGTAACGCAAGACAATCCACGAGAATTACATTGCAGTGCCAGTTTTCAGTTGAAAGGTTCTCTTCTCTAAACTGTCCTGCAGTGCATGCCATTTGGCAAAGTAAAACAATGCGCAGGAGGCACTGAATAGCACGGTCCTTGGTGATGGCATCGTAGGTGAGCC
This sequence comes from Opisthorchis viverrini, assembly GCF_000715545.1. NCBI lineage: Eukaryota > Metazoa > Platyhelminthes > Trematoda > Opisthorchiida > Opisthorchiidae > Opisthorchis > Opisthorchis viverrini. Next base: position 87,247 of record NW_008752331.1, read on the forward strand.
TCCTTTGGAACCAGGACACTGTTTGGATGGTTAAAGTACCACATGAAGGGCAGCTTAGCTCATGGGTAGAAATTCGTTAGGAATTCAAATCATTAGTCTCGGTGACGTTAACATACCAGTAACACATACTGGTGCTTAATTGCCATACAACAACGGAACAAGGTCTTGATAAGGTGTTAGCAGAGGGCTTTAGCGCAAGGAAGTCCCGCACCCTTAGGGAAAATTGTCAAGAATAGGATGCCTACATAATTGGCAATGCATTGATCTAACATGTGAGCATCCCGTCAGAGTGAAGCGCCAACAGCAGGACTGACCAAGCGTCTTTTGCTAACGTCCCTCAACCTAAGTTCATTGCGTTCACGACATGGCATATGGGTTATTCGGATCCATGTTGAACAACCTGGGGGTTGCTCACCCCTCAGCATCTGGATATTCAAATGATGACGATGCTTAACTAGTAGTCACCTACTAGGTACAGGGTCCGGCTAGGAAGTGATAACAAATGCGCTACTGGTATAGGTTGTGTGACGTGCCGAGGGTTTCCAAGCATGGACAAGGTTCAGCCGGACCTTAACCAAGGTGCGAACATCCCACGGCAGTCACTTGCCCCGCTTCGGTTCATGGTTAGCCGCCTGAATTTTAACGATTCTCAAGAAGGATCCAGTTACACCAAGTCATAACCCTGAGGGCCCTAAGAGTGATAGCAAGAAACCAGTCGTGGGGCGCTCAATATTCATGATTTACTTTTCAATAACTGCGTCACCGTCCTGGCGCTCCTATGGACGGGTTGTGGGTGATTACCACGTTTACTCCAAGGTGACATTTTAATAGATGTCTCAATAAAATTTCTCAGACGACCTGACGAGAATTTTTAAGTTTCTGGATCAAAATCCAAAGATTTGCATTGAGACATCCTGAGAGTTCAGCTCTTCGAGTCTCAAGCAGAGGTGGAAGATACCTTGGAACACCTAAAGTCACCTCTGAGTTTCTACTCAAGAAACTTGACCATTTAAAAAATATTTCGGTAAATAGCATAGTGAAAGAGGTGTACCCAGCTGGCGTTTGTGTGGAGCCATTAGTGCCACCGACAGGTTTGTCCACTGTTTTATATTACGTCCCGCGTGTTCCCCATCACTGCTCGTAGTCATCTGCGTTACTACTTCGTATATCTTAGGCACAAGAAGCCGAGTAGCGTAGGTAATCTTTGAAACGAAACGACAGAGGCACACCGTAGAACCTAACGTTTCAAATTAGAAAAGTAATCGATGGACAGAAAACAAAACGCCTAGTAAGCACTATCACTTGAAAAGGTTGGAAACCACTCGAGCCTTTTCAGAAACGTTTAAAAACAGTCAGATTTATTTCTGGGTAACAGTTCGCTTTTGACACGAAAGCTTCGTCGGGCCAAGCGAACTGCACCGTAGTTCAAAGGCAAAAGGGGCGTGACGCCTGTAGACTGACCAGGTGAAGAGCTCTCCGGTCATTAACGCCCACTAGGGACTTAGCCACCATCTAATCGGTAACGGGGCCCTTCGTTGATCATCCAATTCACCTAGCCTCAAAATAATAAAATTCATATTGTTGTCTTCAGTTATGGCCTGAAATATACGACCGGTGTCCGAAAAGGCAAACCACACCATCAGAGAACTTGAAGAATTCGGATACGAACGAAAAACGAAGCCGACCGACTTGTTCCAGTGACTACCTACGGTCAATTTCAGACCGTCATGCTATTCCTCGCTTGGCTTAGTTCGTCTGCACCACAATCCAAATTTCTTCGCGGATAGCGAAGCCCAATTCGAATGTTTGCACGACCGACATCAATCAGTATTCCTAACTAATTAGATTTGCGACAAAGACCCATGAACACCAATGCAGAGCCCTGGTGGAACTTCGAAGTGATAATGGAGACTAAACAAGGACATTTTTGCTGTATTAGGAAATTTCAGGATCATGTTGGAAAAATGAACCAAGTCCACTGAATCAAAGCCGTTTTGCTTAGAAGGTAGCAGACCTGAACCACATCAGGTGCGTAAAATGGCTTGGTGAATAAACCCACCCATAATTAACTTGCGTATCAGTTTTCACAAATGTATAGGGGTTCTCAGATTTCAGAAAGGCGGAGTTCCATTCCTGTCCACAAGCTCTACGATCACTGCGCCACAACAAAAACTAGCCACACACAGCTTGGTGAATTCCGAACCTGAGTATCTTCCAGAAACATTTTCATTTGGCCCTCTTGTGGAGACTAGTTATAAATCGCCCACGTCACCCAGCCCAGTACATCTGCTCACTGTCTCCAGTCCTTGCTTCTACTATACACTAGGGAAGTCTAGTACTGTTGTGACAAGAACCTTTATCGACGATTTGGTGGGGTGCCGACGCATCACGTCAGTCTACACAGAAAGTGCACATCTGTGTCCGCTATGTTATTTATGTCTACACGCTGAACGCATACTAGGATACCTGAATCAATGTCATTCCACCACATCATGGTATGGCTACAGTCCAGTCAAAGACTTAAGCAGATGATTCGAGTTTCGACTCGGACCATTCCCCATGAACGCCCGGTCAATTTTTTTCGAAAAAATAACGACCCACCTCCAGTGTAAATCTATCCGACTATCATTGTCTCCCCAATGAACCCGAAAATGTGGGTCGAAACTGGCACAGCGATGACGGGCCATAAATTCATGACGGGAAAGCGAGTCACAGTAGTGCATCTGAACCTTTCCCGCGACGCAACCCAAGGCTGTCCACTCTTTCACGCTGACTTATTCAAACGGTTTTAGTACCGGAATAGTGATATCCAACGGGGTTTCGCGCCATGATGCGAAGTACTCTTGGATTCCTTACGAACCTGAGGTGTTCAAATGTCTAAACTTTATACTACCCAGAGTACCCAGAGTACGTCCCCTTCTCTATTGCGGGATTGCAACGGGTGAAGGATAATTGGCACTCATTCAGTATTGCAAATGTTTGCACCCAAAAACCAAAGCATATCGTTCGGCCCATAAAACCCTGAAATCGGCCCACAGTAAAAAAATAATCTAGTTATCACATTTAATAAAGGAAGCAACAAACCAAGAGTTTCCACCAGTAAGATTCAGCCCATTACGAAGCACACATTAAGCCCCAGAAATTCCGGTTTCCCAGTTTGTCGATCATTTCACTTGTACGAATGAATATGAATAGTAGCAAAGTGCATGGCCGACAGAAAAATAAGTGGTCTGACGATACCCAGGGCGGCTCCTCGAAGTGGGCATCCAAGCGATTGTCATACGAAGTCGAGCTTTCTAGGTCAGTCAACGAGTTTCGGTTGCGCCAGCTCGTACGGTGTCCCGGATGAAACGGTTAGCTCAGGTATGGACTACTGCCTGAGGGAGATGGGTCACCATAAACAGCTTTGCGGCTGACGCTCGTGAACAAGTTGTATGTTTCCGGTCAGTGTCAAAGTCAACCGACAAGGTTATGCGGAATCTTTAAGTGGTAAGAGCTAGTCGTTGAGCGACAATCAGATTGGCACGTTTGAGGACAGATATTCAAGATTACATACGAGGGTAAGATAGTACCAAATTGCGTTAACCAAAGCCGGTGGTCAATGGAGCGAGAAACCAGTCACGGCCTGGAAAATATGAAATCAAAATAACAGAACAACTAGAAAGCACGCGCGCAGCCAAAATGGATAGATAACAGGATCAGAGCCAATCTAGACTAGAGAGGATGTTCAGAGTGCGTGTGGAATGAAAGGCATCAGTGTCGTTTCATTTCCTCTTTGATGAAATTGATGAGACCGTTCGTGGATGAGTCATGCGTGGTGATTGGGTCAGGCGTTTTGAGCTCTGGTTGAATTTTCTTTGCCAGTACTTTGCCCAACTCGACTCTGTACATAAGACAAAAAACACTGATTCAACAAACAGGCGTTAACGACGAGGACGTAGTGCAAACAAACGTTATAGAAGGAAAACTGACAAAGTTAGCTTAAACGGAAACCAAAACATGGTAGCGGAAATCAGCCAGATCGGTATGAGTGCTAGGATAGGGGCAAAGAGAACCGAACTAAAATAAATACCAGACCCGTGGAATAGACGAATGAGATAAATTTGAGGTCCCTAGGTCTGTCACACAGTCGCCAACATTTCACTGTGTTAATGCTTGAGACTCTTTGGAAGAAAGCAGTGCAACGATGCGGACGTCAGTAAGTCACGAAATTCCATGTTACTTTGTTAATGTGTCCCAAAAACAAAGCCTTAGCCACTCCACGGAATACCCGATAAGCTAGGCCCTCACGCTAGCTCTGTCCGTCAAGGCGACAAGCTGAGCCCACCTAACATCCCTTAAAATCAGAAACACATTGCATCTAGACTGCTGAAATGACCGTAACTGACCTGAAATCTGAAGTCAGTGTCTACGAGAAGTTTCTTTGAACAGATTCCTTTAAGTGTCTTGGACTCCTGGTTACGGTTCATGGTGCATCAACATCACAAGGAATGAAACTTCTTAATGGATATAACCTAGTGACAGGCTGAAAATTGGGTCGGTATGATGTTACTTTTGTGTCAACGATGCTCTTCAGAGCCACTCTCAATCGAGACAGGGAAAGCTCAGTTCGAAGACCATCAGTTGTTGTGGTATTTAATGTCTTGCTCTGCAACACGGTGTTAATCTTGGATAGACCGGGATACTAAGTAACCAGATAGTTAGAACGGACTGCAACTAATGACTAGCGGTCCCCGAACACACTGAAATGCGTCACGTGCCTAAGCTAATTGTTCTAACTTCTTCGTACTTGTGACCCATTAACAATATTAAATGAATGGTTCCGCTGTAGCACCCCTTCGGTGCTTAGATGCCATGCCAACCGAAGGAAGCACGAGGATCCATATACTGTCAGGTTGTCCAAACCCAGACAGGAGCAGTCGAGATGCAGAGGTTGGGTTCGAAACATGGGCCTTTCAATCAATAAGTTCACGCCTTAAACACTGAGTCATCTCAAGCCCCATTAACCGAAAAAAAGAAAGCCAGAGGGCCTGAAAAGCACCAACACAGAGAAGGGCAAGAAAAGCAGACCACTAAAGCAGAACTCACCCCCATTGATCATATGAATTAATGTCCCAAATAACGCCCTGGACAAATATCTTGTGTTCGTACATGGCAATGAGACAGCCCAACATATACGGCGTCAGTCGCGAGAAGACGATGGAATTTGTTGGGCGGTTGCCTTTGAAGCTCTTGTGCAGACTCAGTGCTTCCAACTTTTCGCCTGTGACACCAGAGTTGAACAGTTCCGTGTGAACTTCGTCGCGCGACTTTCCCGTCATCAGGGCTTCGGTTTGGGCCAAGAAATTAGATATTAGGATCTGGAAGACAATAGTAATGATGTTTTTTATTTGCATAGCCTCGTGTTCCGGTTAAAGTCGAATAGAACTACGGCCAATGACTGAAAAAACAGACTCCTTCTGCGACTAATTTCATTATATTGGGGCCTGAACAGAAGAAGTAACGATGGTGGGGAAAACGCTTACTGGCAAATCATGAATTGCAGCCGTCAGGTTCTTAAGTTAAGTAAACGGGTTGGAAGGAACATTGGTTATTGTTTCGATTGATCCGTGTAGCAAACAGAAACCGTTACCAAATGTAGAGGAATCGACTACAGGAACAGCTAACTGGAGAAAAACTTGCATAGCATGCACAAAAGTGTTTGATACGCAGTGCTCAAATTAAAACCTACTTTCTTAGACACAAAAGTTTTGCCAGACGAACCATATTCATAGTGGGTTCAACAAACAGGGCAGATGGGAAAACCGATAAGCCATACTAACCTCGTGATGCAGACCTCCTTGAATGGGATTTTGCGTGTGAACTGGAATAAGAAAATCTGCGGGAATCAGACGTGTCCCCTGGTGTATTAGCTGATAGAACGCATGCTGTCCATTCGTACCAGGCTCGCCCCAGACAATAGGCCCAGTCGCGTAGTCTACCTCTTTGCTGGCGCGGGTAACAAATTTCCCATTGGACTCCATATCACCCTGTTGGAAGTAGGCTGCGAACCGTGACATGTATTGATCATAGGGTAGAATAGCATGGGTTTCGGCGCCGTATACGTTGATGTAGAGCACGCCTAGAACTGCCAAAATAACCGGCAGCTACAAGGAAGTGAGGACCACGGTAGAACGTGCAAGTAGTTTGTTTGGATGAAGCAGCCAAGTACAATTTATCACGAACTACAAAGAAATGCACACAGGAAACTCACGTTTTTGTGTAGGGGTGCTTCTTTAAAGTGTTTGTCCATCGCATGGGCACCCTCGAGAAGTTGGATGAAATTGTCCATTCCTGAAATGGAGAGAGTGAACTATCAATACCATTTAGATTGACTGAATGCAAGCTCTTCTGGCCCATTCTGAAGCTATAATTAAGCCGATAGCACTCCACCACCAGAAAAAACATTAACTTGAATGATGGCACTTGTTTCGGGCACCTAGTGAACAGGGAAATGAGATACGAAGAAACAAATCTTCAACGTCTCGTTCCCTTGATGGATGCTCTTTCAGTGTAGAAGCCACAGACATTCAATGCACGTCAGACACTAAATATTTCCTATCCGGAAGCACCATACGCTAATTATCCCGGACAACTCAGAGTTAAAGATGTTTTCACCATAATTTATACCTAGTGACATCAGGCAACGTTACCCTCCTTTAACCTTCACAGTTGCCGGCTAGAGTATGGAGTAACCTTCTAAACCCTACGGAGTTAACATACTTCCGAGATGTTCGCTTGCAGGCACCGAGTACGAAGGCGATATAGCTCTACCTAGAGGGCTGAAGTACTGTCATTAAATACCCTGAATAACACTTCTGCGATCTTTAGTACGAACTCCATAGCTGCAAAGAGTGAAGTGCCAGTTCAAGACGACACTCGAACATGATTCAAACAAACCAGTCGACGTAGTTGACCGGATCCGCTACCGGGGTAGTTGAATTAGTCCCACTGGGTTCGATGAAAGCGAGAATTCTATCCAACAGATAACGCCAGAATCGACTTGCCAACCGGAGACACCTATGGACTAGGCACTATGGTGGATTAAAAAGTTGAATTAGGCTACGTAAGGTTGAAGAGATGTGATGGTGACTGTGTGTCGGGAGATCAGGGTACGTTAGAGTCCAAGACAGCCTTGGATCAACAGTGCTGAGACACTGGAAGGAAAGAATCATTACGGGTCAGATGGGATGACGAGAGTCCACGAAATGAGTTGGCCTAGAACATATTACGTATAGCCATAACCGTCTGCACTAGAAACGTTTTCGCCAAACCACACTACCACTGGTGAAACAGTTTTTGAATTGGCAAACTTTTACCGACAAACTCGGGCGCCCGGAACAGGTAACACCGATGGTTAAGGACGTTGACGAACACGACCGATTCGCTTGCCTGATGGGTTGTTTACCAGCATGGCAGGTACACGAAAGAATTTTAGCCAAATGATCTGTCGAGCAATACCATTCCACAAATCACTCCATGAGTAACACACTGAGAAAAGGGATTACATTCAAGTAAGGCTACAATCATAAGAGGTCCAGAATGAGTGATGGATTAGGTAGGCAGCAAAAACTGTTCGCCACAAATCAATGATTGCTACGAAAAATCATTCTGTGGTAATTTCCATATCCTACTTGCGAACACAGGGTAAGGTGAAAGTATTTACATCAAAATCACAGCTTACCTACATACAAAGCAATCGACAGACCAATCGCAGACCAAAGTGAGTAGCGGCCTCCAACCCACTGCAAAAAGAGATGACAGTTAGACGGTCAAATGATTCGTAAATGAAAAGACGGCAAAAAATAACCGAGGAAACATGCTTGGTTGAAAAGCACTGTGGTTTGTTTGACTAATTCATAACCGAAAAGATGCGTTGCACGTCAGATCGAATTGTGTAACCAGTAACTAGGAGGCAAGAAGAGCAGAAGTTAAAAGCGGATAATGGTTCCTGACAAAATGAACCGTAAATAGACTGTAGAAATTAACGTAATCGTTGTTGGCACTACGTAATCCGCAACCTAGGCGCATTCTGTTGCAAATGGGTATCGAATCGAAGCACCATTAGTAACAGCCAAAATACTTGAGGGCTCAAAATGTACAGTATGGTTGCCAGACTGCTCACCAGGTCCTAGGTACTCTCTTTGAAGGAAGCAGGATGCAGGCCTCGTCAGGTGCCTGTCCTGTTGGAGAATCGGTATCCCATGCTGGATTTCCGATCTTCACGACGGGCTGACGTCGATGTTCCATTCAGGCTTGTTGGGTTCTTTCGGCGGGTGCGTTGAAGGAGACAGGCTGAACCGTTGTTTGAAGTGTTCAGCCCATCGCTCAAGAGGACGATTGAGGCGGCGAACTGCTGTTCCATCCTTTCTGCATATTGTTTCACTACCAACTACCTTCTTTTGACCGGTTAGTCCGCAGCTGTTGCCACAGCCTTCCTGGTACTTCGAAATCCACCATCGTTCTGTCATTCTTCAAGCTCCTAATTATGAGGTGTCTGGGGGATCCGCGGAAACCATTATAATCCCTAGTTGCTGGTATGGCCTTTCTGGCAGCAATAAAATCGACTGATCTCGGCGGTATCTAGTGTTCATTTAGTCGAGTCAGATGACATGGATGGACAGTTCTTAGGGCATACCTTAAGCCCAATTTCATTCAACTTCCAAACAAATTTCATCATCCTTATGACCGTACGTTTCCAGTAGCTTTCTAGTCAGGTCAGCTCGATAAGCCTGAGTTACTGAAAACTGTCAAAGTTGGTGAATGGAACTGCTCTGCTTTGGTACGCGTAATGCTAATGGAAATTAAAGCGAAAACCGGGATCGCACAATGACACGACCAGAGTCAAGTTGTGCACCTCAGAAGGAACAATCTTTAACTGAGGTTTTCAATCGGTAACTGATAGCCACATGGTCCAACTGAGTCCATGACTACCTCGTAGTTGGTGTCATCCAGGTAACTCGGTGTGAGTGTTTGTGTTGAAAGTTCGTACTGGCCAGGATGATGGTTAACACATAACTGAAGCAGTCGTTCCCCATTATTCGTAGGCTGAGTATTGACTCCACAGCCACCACCTAACTGTGCTTCTTTTGGACTTAGTCATCCAAATTGGACATTCATACGACCAGTTAAGATCACGATATTCGTTCTTCTTGCCGATCGAAGCAGTCGTGACAAATGTTGATAAAACCTGTCCTTCTTAGTCCGAATGCACTCTGTCGGAACCCACGCTGATACAAATGAATACCGTTTACTGTAACGACCTGCACTGATGTTGAATCGGTAACGATAGCCACATGGTCCAACTGAGTCCATGACTACCTCGTAGTTGGTGTCATCCAGGTAACTCGGTGTGAGTGTTTGTGTTGAAAGTTCGTACTGGCCAGGATGATGGTTAACACATAACTGAAGCAGTCGTTCCCCATTATTCGTAGGCTGAGTATTGACTCCATAGCCACCACCTAACTGTGCTTCTTTTGGACTTAGTCATCCAAATTGGACATTCATACGACCAGTTAAGATCACGATATTCGTTCTTCTTGCCGATCGAAGCAGTCGTGACAAATGTTGATAAAACCTGTCCTTCTTAGTCCGAATGCACTCTGTCGGAACCCACGCTGATACAAATGAATACCGTTTACTGTAACGACCTGCACTGATGTTGATTGAGCCAGACAACCGCAAAGCCCAAAGACAACTGTTTTTTCGGATGCAATCTAGTAAGGCGCTGTCGACCTTTGGGTTGAGTACAACCACCATACGGTAGATACTACCAGTCATTGCGTCGACATCACCAGATGTTCGAAAAGTGAAATGTTGAGCACCTGAGCTCGTCCTAAGCGACATGAGGTGTACGACTGAAGTGGGGGTATTGTACGCGTGTTTTCCACAGACAGGAAAACGGTTTCAGCAGGGGATGCCTACTGCCCGGTTTGAGTTTGAGTGCAGAGATTAAGGGGTTACAAGTTAGATCAGATCTCTTAAAGCTAATAAGTGATTACCCTGTTTTAGACAGGGAACAATGGTTAGGGGACTGCCAGATGTGTTGAACGAGTGGGGGGAGGCCGGTGAGCGAATAGGTGCAAGAACGATTGATACTTCTCGGTTGTCCAAGCCGAAGAATGGGGGTTGGTTGGGTCTTTGACTCAAAAGTCTGACAAACAAAGCAGTGGGAAGATGTAGGGTTTTGTTCGGAGACCCCGCCCCTAGCCTCTCACTAAAAATCTGAACCGTAAGACAGCAGTTGTTAGGGTTCCTTTGGATGACCACTCAAGAAGCAAGTGAACTGGCGATGGGTACCACGCCAAACTACCACAAATAGTTTAAGGTAGCCGCCCCTAGCCTCTCACTAAAAATCTGAACCGTAAGACAGCAGTTGTTAGGGTTCCTTTGGATGACCACTCAAGAAGCAAGTGAACTGGCGATGGGTACCACGCCAAACTACCACAAATAGTTTAAGGTAGCTACAAACGAACACTCAAAACCACAACCCCGACAAAAATTGACGGTAGGACGTCAATCGCTGGTGGCTATATTTTCCAACGTCCGCGTTTCGGGCCGGTCGATTGATTTGTCGCATCGGCAAAATCCGAACATTTCACGACTTTCACATACTCCCGTTATAACAAAACGCCGACCTTAAGCCTTCACCCTGTCATGCTGGCCATGTCCCAGTGCTGTAATGATTCTGTGGTCTAAACCGGCTGGAACTGAGTTCCACCATGTGCCAGAAAGGTCAGTGGGGAGCAGGCCGACGAAGACCACGGAGTCCCTGTGTAGTGAAAAATCATGGCACAGGATGGTATATAAGCCTCGTATATAAGGTGCTTCTGGCATTACTTTGCACTATCAGGGGAATCGACGATCAAACTGGGGTTCGCCATGGCCATGGATGCATCGACCACATCTTGACCTTCAGACATTTTCTTGAAAAGCGTCACTCCCACGTGCCCTAAGTTGGTCGTTTTTCCTGACCTGAAAACTACGTTTGACTCTGTCGATCGTCAGGAACTTTGACGGTATTCTGCAATCAAAGGGCATCATCAACAGTATAACATGAGTGTTCAACATTGATGCTTCGCTGCAGCTATTTGAACACCCGAGTTTTGAATACCCTCCAGTGTTCATTTAATTATCTCGTCCATTACGAAAGTAAATAAGAATGGACAGAGAGTGCGCATCCCTAACGGGCACCACTTTGTATGCCGAAGATTTTAAAGAGCTCTCCATACACTCACTCACCGATAAGTCTGAGAATACAAAGAACTTATTGTATTCACAGACTAAAGGGCACATTTCTTGGTGGGTAAGTGCATCAAGAACATATTGGTCGACCGGGTTGAATACGTCTTGGAATCCCCGCTTATACGTATGACGTTGCTCTAACACCTGACAGTGTTAAGATCTGGTCAACGCAACCCATAACCAGCCGTAACCCTGCTTGCTACTCTCGAGTCAGTATTTCGCGAGCAACCATGAGACGAGGAAGAAGTAATGTCACGGGTTTTGTTACGACTGCGGTCAAGCTTAACTCCCCGGGATTATCGCACCCACTACAGGCCCCCGTTTTGAAAATGGGAAATATATGACCGGTCCTCCCAAGTTGTCTGAGATGATCCCCTTTCGCAAATGCAGGCAGATAGATCGGACGAGCGCTGCTTGAGGACTTCACCCTCACCTTTGAACTATGCGGGTGAGACGTCTTCCGGATCAGCAGCTCGATGGCGCTTGAGAACATATCCAGTTATGAACCTCCGAGGTCGTAAGAGGTCCAAGGTTCACAACCCAGTTTCCTACATCAGATGTAGGATCTAAATGAAAGGCAGCGGATGGTCACAATATTTTTTGTTCGGAGTATTCGGTTTAGGGGTTGAAGCGTTCTTCTTTATTCAAAATGGTCACGCCACTTTGACTCTTGAAGGTTTCACTCACAGGCAGTTTCCAGAGACCGGTAAGTGTAACCAGCATCTGCAGTCGTGAAAACCGCGCACTTGTCCAATGGCTATAGATGTACTGGTTTCTGTAAACATCTCAGATAATCTATAACACAACGCACCACTTGCTGAATTCTAGCAAGAGATTTCTTAGACCTAATTATGTCTTTTTGACGTCACTACTGTATTGAATTTCTTGGTTTCCTCTCAAATACAATCAATCCAGATGGACATCTCGGAAGAAATCCTGAGATTCAATCAATTTTAGGATGTATTACAACGCAGTGGTCCGGCAAGGTGGTTATCGGTGTGGAATAATAACATGAGAAAAAATGCTAAATGAGAAAACTGAGCAAACCATACCGGCAGATAGTGGGGATACCATCAATGCAGTAAACACGTGTTTGAGGACTCACATCCCAGAACTCGAACATATTTTCTTCAGCTATACCAAACTTCTTCACTTCATCGGAATTTGTCGAGAGAGCCACAAAATGCTTCGCCACATGAACTTCCTGGAATAAAAAAATATGATGACGCTACCATTGAACGGTCGTTGCAAAACACAGCGTTCGAAAAGGGAAATTAAGCTTAAGATCGGAAGGAAAACAAAACGACCCCGTTCTGTTGGCAGCGGCACATGCTTAGTTGAAATAAAAAGACTGCTGAGTAGCTGTTAAAGCCTGTCAACTCTCACCCAAGGTCACGCATGGGAATGCTGCCGAACAGTAACAGGAGGCAGCGAAAAAAATACTCGGGAGAACTTGACTAAAAATATGACCTACCTCTTTGGCATGTTTCAAAAACCATTGCTTTGCTGAGTGAGAATTGGTCATTGTTTCGATCGTGGTGAACGTCTGATGAAAAAAATAAAACGAAAGTGACGTTAACCCTAACCAAGGGTCAGTACGGCATCACTGCCATGCAACCTCAATGAAGCACGAGAGCTGATATACCTAACTGTAATCAGAAGCTGCGTTCGAGCTAAGTTGTTTCGGGTTGAGTTGTTTCTGAGTTGTCTCGGGGGGATCCGGTAGTAGTAACTTGAGAAGAAATTGGAAGTAAAACAAGTGGCAACTCTGGGCAATTCCAGATTATTTGTAAAGTACCATCATTATTGACAGCAAAGCCAGAGGACACATGCTTCACTACCATACAACCATGTCCGAATCGCAAAACGGGAGGAAATACGACAGGGACAGAGACCTGGGGTTAGCTTAACACAAACCAAGTGAAGTGTCTATACCTCGAACACTCGGTTACTCTGGATAGAAACCGACATCATGAAGGTGGCCGATATCCGTTAGCGTCTGTGTCCTTCGACGTGGCCAAACAAGAACAGGTCCACGTAGACTTACGACATCCAAACAATTCTCATTCCCTTCCGTCGTCTTATATTCTATCCACCTGTAGGTTGTGTCTCTCAGAATTAGGCATGGAAAAAAACCTTTGCTCGGTAACGGGTAACTCGGTATGGGCAACACAGGATCCATCAACTTAGCTTACAGTATTGGACATATTTTTTGACCGAGATATCACTTGCTTTACCGGAAATCCGTTTCAGCTCATTTTGAATTCGTTCGTCCCAACTATGGTTCTGATAAGTCGGTGGTCACAGACCCGAAAGTGTCTCATCCTCTACCCGAAGTGGTCAAGCCTCGCAGCCGTGAAACATTGCAACCCGCACCTTGGTGTGATACATCCGTTCTTCGAAACCTAGTGATACGCTTTTGACGCAACAATTGGGGCAAAGTGGCACACAATTAGTCCAGATAAGCGGTGCCAAATTTTGGTATGCAGCGCAGAGTGGACGAGAGTGGGGACACAAAGCAAGGGATTCGCTTTAGCTAACAAGTCGATAAGTAGGCACCTGAGCTAGTCAAATAGCATTAAAGTTTCTACCCAAAAAGGAAACAAAACTAAGGCGCTCACCTTTGATGCAATGATGAACAGGGTGGTTTCAGGGTTTAGTTTTTTCAGCGTTTCAGCCATGTGGGTTCCGTCAATGTTGGACACAAAGTGCACACGTAGATGGTTCGCGTATGGTTTTAGACATTCTGTTGCCATGACAGGACCCTGACGCGGAGAAAATTAATAAAAATAAGTTGGGAGGGAAACCATCATTAAAAGTTCGGGCTGCGTAAGCAGTACCTCTAGGATTTATTATTGCAAGACATCAAGACGTGTGCCCATCCAGAGGTCTTGTGTAATGACCCGTGTACAGTGGATGCTAAAAACGAACGTCATAGGCTAAGGGACTAGTCAGTACCAAGTCGGTACTGTCATTATGTGGCCATCAAGACTAAATTCTGTTGCGAGTTACAGGCGGTGAGGACGCGGAACGTTGAGGCATTGTGCCCGTCTAAAATACGACGACCTACATTTCATAACACAGTAAGATAGTCCAGAGAGAAGGCAGTTCAGTTATAATAAAAGCGCGATAAGGGCTAACGGAAGACCGTACCAAGGGGTTCCAAATTCTTGAACGTCAATCGGTCCACTTATAGGAATGTGTATCATCGCCAGAAAGATTCTTCCTCGAATGGGTGGTTCCGCAGCATGTTCGCGAGCGGACGAAAAGATATCCAGGCCAATTTCCTTCGGTACCAGACTTTTGGTTTACCCAACCGTACAACCGGGTATAATGGTTCAAGATGGCGGGGCATAGTCTGTAGCAAACATGTCTGCATCCAGTCAACCTGGATAGAAACTGACAGAGGACGTCGCCGAAATCGGTTAGCCGTTAGGCCTTTTTACCATATCCAGCCAAGCACATTGAAGGATCCCATCCTGTAAGGCGAGCACCGACGCACCTTAGTACTCTCATTTCCTTATGCCGCAGTGAAGCATTAGTGTCAACACTAATGTTGCTGTCTCTGATGATTATGATGATGATGATATGCCACTCTAGGTATAAAAAACGGCCTTCTCGACAGCCAGTAACCCAACAAGCGTAGCGAACGAACGAAGCATCTAAACTTGCAGTACAGAATACAGTCCTTGATTGATGTAACTTCATTCCGACAAAGACGCTTCCTAAACTTTTTGAAGATTATCGTTATCAAGTTCAGGAAACTAGTTTCCGGTAAAGTTCATTGTAAGTTATCCACTGTGATTTTAAGGTATCAGTGTTTAAAATCCACTGTTCACAGGTGCCGAGTCTTGCGGCCATATGGCGATACAGTCCGCACCGTAGTGAAATACACGCGTCTTTTCAGAGAAAGACGAGCCCCTCAATGAAATGTCGCGCAAACTGGCCTTCCAGATTCGTGCACTGACTTCATCAGTTACACTACGGTCATAGCTAGCTCAACCACTGAGATGAGTACAGTGTTCTGTAAATTCCAGTGTCGCTCGCTGGCTTTGCACTGTGAATACAAAACACATACCGAAGGATCACGTTGGACAGCTCTTGAAGGAACGCTTGCACTTCTCCCTCCCTAAAAATGGGAAAATGTCATCTGCATATTCCAGGTAGACAAGATTCCCGCTCAGAGATCCGAGTACTGGGGTTACTGAGACCCTCTAGAGTGTCTCAATATATCATCAGTGACATCCACATGGAGAGTGAACATTGTTGTCGGACACTATGGTTTATGCGGAAGGTTTTGGAGGGCCCCCTGTGCACTTATGGGCAATTATGTGAACACAGAACGTAAGATGCTGACACACTCCTGGGGCATAACTTGCTGTTCTAGAAGAGTTATTCGCATCACTCAACTCAGAGACATCAGAATGCCTGTACGCTTGTCATTGTCCAAAGGCTTAAGAGTCTGATCCACACTTCCCCCTCGGCCTGAAACCTGCTACCACCTGTACGGCAACCACCAAGATAGATCATACGCAAATACAACCAGCGGTCCGTATATGGCTTTCTGAAAACAGCTATGATGTGAGAAAATAACGAGTGACACAGAGCTGTTCTGAGACGACACTATTCGGACACCGTGAATACAAGTAGAACTACAAAAAGCCAAGAATAAGGGCTTTGGTGAACGGCGAGAACGCTGCAATTCAAGGTAAACATAAAACACTGTGGGACGAGTGAAAATGACGGCGGTGGCAAGACGAAACTAAGATGAAACGTTAGGACAACCTCACAAGCCGCACTTAATAAATTACACGGAAGTCGATCAACAGAGAGCGACTGGTGGAAGCATGAAGGAGAAAGAGACTGGAGCTAACTGACTGAAGCCAGTGCGTCATATGAGGTCGTGATAAGCCCGAGAGAGCTAGGTAAAATCAGGTCACCCAGACCAGACGCATTGCCTCCCAAGTTCACGTCAGCGCTGCACCACCTGACTCACGTTTGCGATGAATTCTTTGAACTGGAGGTTTCGAGATACTTGGGTAAGGTAAGTTGGGTGAGAACACGGCTACTTGTCTAATACCAATTTCTCACAAGGCTGGACAGTACTTCCGAAAAGATAATGTACACAACACCTCTGTGACGTGCTCGGCCCGGACCGACATGGATCCCAGGTGGAAAATCTTGTGTAAAAAGTTAGCAGCGCCGGTCGATAATACAAGCGGCGTCCATGGGTCCCCAAGAGCACCCCACCACTTGGGCGATGCCGTGCTGCCGCAAACGGTCCGCAAAGCAAGGAGGGGATGAGCACCACCTACGCAAATGGGACTATTCATGACAAAAAACGTAAAGGACATCCTCCGAAAGTAGAAGCTACCAGGAGTAAAAGCCATCCGGAATGCTAACTCCAACCATACCGGGCAGCCGGTACGAAAAGCGACCGATCGGTTCGGGAGCAGGTGTGGGGACTATCTCCAGAGTGGTTGGACAGACGTGGCATCTACAGCCCCTGAATCAGTGAAGGGGATGATGGCGGAGACAACCGGATTCCAGAAAAGGCTGTCCACATCAACACTAGAGAATCAAGAGGCTACTCAGTTAGCACTTGAAAAGGGCTACTATGAATATTCCTATGCTAAACCTGGAGCTCATGACAGTAGTTCCATGAAGAAAGAGACGGGGCCAGATCCACTGTCACCTGCAGGCCCAAGAATGGACAAGACAGGTTGGCGGACAGAGAATGAAGAAATCCATCTCAAAGCCTCCCGTAAACACCAAAGTAAAAATTTATGCCCACCAGATCAGACCCTCCAATACCGATATTGACGATATCCGTGATCGCTTTGCCGGTATAGCCTTTCCAGGAACCAGAGATGACCCGACCGCAGAAATCTTTCATATGGTTCAACACCGCGTTCACGCCAGGCATTACCTAGAAAGCGATAACCTTAAGAACAGAGACTTACATCCTTTCCGTCAACAAGTATTGGGACGTTTGAGCGATTCCTAAGTGCAATATGGAGTACGGCACGATTTTCGGTGAAGTTGATCTTTTCCCCGGCAAACATCGCGTCCCGTAGTTTTTCGACATGACTGTCTTTGGCCTGAGCAATAAATTGTCACACAAATACTCACCAACTGGATGAGTTTGTTAAAAGTATCAGTGTCAATCAAGTTCTTAGAATAGTCCAGCAAAATATTACCATGTGCAAGATTTAGCACTTGACTGACAAATCAGAAGCAGTCAAATACTTACCTTAACTCTGTGAACCTTTTAGGGTTTTTCTCAAACATTTCCTTCATAGTGAGTGGAACTTTCTTGAAATTGGCCAGAAAATCTCTCAGTGCAGCCATTATGGTTCTACGTGACGAATAGGACCGAGGTATATCGCGCAATGCGAACGGCCTTTAACCTATTTGTGATGCGAACAAACAATGATGAGTTCAAAAAGTCCAACAAAATCACTTACAAGGATTCACGGATCGGCACACAGAATCGAGGTTTTTCATCTAGTTTTCCGGGTCGATTTTGTTCTTGTGATTCAGCGGCCGCGGTACAACTGAGAGGTACGAGCGAAAAAAGGTTGCGGAACTGCTCTTTAAGTACTCAAAGTGGGGCAATTATCTCGCCATCATGAAGGCTCAGCTCAAAAGCCGTCTAAAAGTGCATTGAAATGAGTACTGGATGCAGCCTGGACAACCGTCTGAAAAAGTTGCTCCCAAGCACACCCTAAAGGAGAAAAGTAGTTTTCTAACAAATGTGTGCGCTCTTACTTTGTTTGAATACGCACAGAACTATGAAAACGCGCTTCGGTATAAGCACACAAAAAACGCGTCACGTGCTTTGTCTTTCTCTTCTGATTTTGTTCGTGCTTGCAGTGGTCTTTCGCGAGTTTCATATGTCAACTCTCATATCGAAACATATCAGATTATCTTAGGACTTTATTTTATGCGAGAACTGTTCATGCAGCGGTCTTCCCCAGTTTCATATGTCAACTCTCATATCGAAACATATCAGATTATCTTAGGACTTTATTTTATGCGAGAACTGTTCAAAAGTTCTCTGGACAACATAATAGGCCAACGATGAACCATCTCAAAACGAACAATTCTTAGTGAATCTGTTTGATTATTATTATGCACTCAATCTAACGTTACTATTTTCATTTCTTGCCACACAATTCTGGTAAAGTAGCTTTTAGGATAGCTAGACCACTACCAATTTGGTGAGCCGGGCTCTTCCCAGATATTTTTATCTGTTCCTTTTAAGTCATCGTAGTTTTTTGCCCGGTCATTAGGGATACACACTTCGGTCTATCTGGGTTAGTCGAGAATACGACGGGCATTCGTTTGACAGAACAAAATCCCCGTAACCCAAGGGTTTGCTTTCACCAAGCTAAAGCTTTTTTCGCCAAACGGCGTATCACAAGTCAGGTTGCTCGGTTTTCCCAAGTTGTTGGAAGTAAGGTGATCTGTGTTGCTTCACTTTAGGACACGTTCCATCACCTTGCACAGCACACAAGTGAGACTTATAGGCCTGTAGCCCCCAGGCGGTAGTCAATCACCAGTTTGTAGGTTAGCGCGACAATGACTTCCTCCCAACTACAGTGAAGGTCACTTTGATTGTGCGACTGACGAAACACGAGGTAGAAGTGTTTCGCAAGTGTGAACGGCGACTCCCCCCAGGCACCTTGGATGGACCCCGTCAGGCTCCAACGCGCTGAATGGGTTGATCTTATTCGAGAGTTGACGAATTTCCTCTACCGTGAAGTCTGTCAGAGACCGTTCACGTTTACGCCTTGACAAGATTGGATGTGGCGCGGTTGCTGGAGCTGAATATAGAACTGCATAGTGCTTTCAGACACCACTATTGGGTAGTTCGTGGGCTTTCTGTTCCCGTCCTCAAGAAGAACGCGGATGGCTTTTTTCTGCGGCGATTTGTGAGGCACTCGAACAGCACATTTCTGTTTTACCGGTCAAGGTCCAGAACGGTGGCTTGTTTACCTATGTTTCATTGGCGGACTTCTGATTTACAGCGCTTCCACATTTCGCGAAAACCAGCCCATTTTCTGTGTCCCCTTAGTCCAGTTTTCATAAATAATTGGTACCTCTTTTCCCGAAGACGCCGAATCCTATGATGTAGCTTGCGGTCCTTCCGACTGTGTGCTGTTTTTAGGATGAATACCACGTCAGCCTCCTGATCTTCCTGGATACTGGAGCTGTATGGCTCCTCCAATAAGGTTGTCCGAGTTCGAATTCACCAAGAAAGATGCGCATTTCTGGGACGTCTGCACGGCAGGAGTTTCGAATCTACGTTAAGGGCTCGGTATTTCTCACACAGTAGCGGATGCAAGCAGTACACAGTGGTCACCGTGTCCCTGGGGGGCAGTATTTATCACTTGATCGACGAAGTGTCTTTTGTTGGTGATGACCACGATGGGTGGTATTTGGCCTGTGCTGTATCTAGTGAACAGCGCATTTCTGTTTTACCGGTCAAGGTCCAGAACGGTGGCTTGTTTACCTATGTTTCATTGGCGGACTTCTGATTTACAGCGCTTCCACATTTCGCGAAAACCAGCCCATTTTCTGTGTCCCCTTAGTCCAGTTTTCATAAATAATTGGTACCTCTTTTCCCGAAGACGCCGAATCCTATGATGTAGCTTGCGGTCCTTCCGACTGTGTGCTGTTTTTAGGATGAATACCACGTCAGCCTCCTGATCTTCCTGGATACTGGAGCTGTATGGCTCCTCCAATAAGGTTGTCCGAGTTCGAATTCACCAAGAAAGATGCGCATTTCTGGGACGTCTGCACGGCAGGAGTTTCGAATCTACGTTAAGGGCTCGGTATTTCTCACACAGTAGCGGATGCAAGCAGTACACAGTGGTCACCGTGTCCCTGGGGGCAGTATTTATCACTTGATCGACGAAGTGTCTTTTGTTGGTGATGACCACGATGGGTGGTATTTGGCCTGTGCTGTATCTAGTGTGTGTCGACATGTTGAGAGCAAACATTTTGTGGAACTTCGATCGGCACCGATTCGAAACGCGCAGTAGCCCCAATGCCCCGGAGTTCCCTCCAGGATATCTTTAGAGCACCGAAATAACCCACCAGCGAGAGACATGTGAAGTGGTAGCTAAAGGAGATTTGCTCAAGTGTTTGTATGAGGAAGTCGTCGTCTTCTGGAGTCCACGATGGGCAATGGTAAACCATGCCCTGAAGAGAGAAATGGACCTCGTGCAGCGGGCTGTGAATCCACAACGCATCGCGAAAAGGTGCAGGGTGATATCGAAGACGAAACTCTGGATGAGTAGGGCCGTATTTAACTAACAAACAGCCCCACCAGGCCTTCCGCCTTTTGAGCCACCTCGAGAAATAGGGGTGCCGCCTACGGAGACCTCTGCGTCAGAGACATCAAGTGTGAGCCAGGTCACTGTGAGTGCGATTATGGACGGCTGTTTTAGGCAAACTGATTGCCTATTGTAGCACATTTTTTGGAAAGGCTGAGGCGGTTGGTGGACATGCATGTCCAACCCTGCTACTTGTAGCTCTTTCGCTACCTACTTTTGGATGACCGGAGTAGCAGTTATTCAAGAATTTGGGGTATACACTCGTCTGTTATTTTGGGGCAACTGGTGCAATTTCATCGGTAAGATGTCTCAATGGGAATCTGGGCGTTTGGTGCTAGCATTGAGAGGTATTCTTCTAGTGTCGCTCCTATGAAGCATGTTCTCGTAGATGACTTTACCTGGAATCAAGCCATCAGTTTCCTGATTTGGCGAATCTTTTGTTCTTTGTTTGACCATAATCGTCTTTCTTCTATGTGTGCGTCGACCTAAAAGTCGCCCGCGATCGGCGCGGTCAACTGGATATACGAGAAATTTTCTGGTTCTCTGGCTTTGGTTGTCGGGGTCTGGGAGTCGACTGTCCACAAACAAAGAGGACACATTTGATGGAGTGGAGCTAGACATAGGCAGTTCCACATTCTCAGTGGCTGTACGGTTCTTGCAGCATTCCACAACGTCTAGGTCGGCACATGGTTGAGTTCTCGCTATCCATCGCCGACTGTCTGTACATGTTAGACCCAGTTCAGCTCATAATTCGTTACTTGGGTGTAGAGTTCACCTCGACCTAAAGCTGGCACCTTGACGTGGTGGAATTCGTTACGTGTAGAGTTCACCTCGACCTAAAGCTGGCACCTTGACGTGGTGGTCGGGCTTCAGTGCTGCAATGATCCCGCGGGCTACCTACACTGGAACTTCGTTCCACAAGGTACAACCATGCCAGGAAGGCCATAGTGGAGCAGCCAAACTAAGAGCAGCGAGATCACGCATTACGAGTAGTTGTGGTACGAGGCGGTCTGGGGGTAAAGTCGTACTGTC
>NW_008752331.1:111348-111450 GCF_000715545.1 Opisthorchis viverrini
GATAAACACCGCCGACATTGAATACGTTCACTGACGATAAAAAATGGCGAACTGTGGAAAAGGTTGACTCACATAGGATGATCGTAACTTTCAGGTATTTTT